>NW_026089622.1:24179392-24199698 GCF_024586455.1 Bactrocera neohumeralis
TGAACTACATATGTCATTGTCGTCGTATATCTCATATAGCTCATCGTTCCATCGAATGCGATATTCGCCGTGGCCAACGCGCAAAGGACCATAAATCTTTCGCAGGACTTTCCGAAAACTCGCACGTCGACGTATTAATCAGTTGTTGTGACCGTCCAAGCCTCTGCACCACATAACTGGACGGGAGTTATGATTGACTTATAGAGTTTGGTTTTTGTTCGTCGATAGAGGACTTTACTTCTCAATTGCCTACACAGTCCGAAGGAGCACCACGGGACGGGACGGGAACCAAACGACCATATTTTACAAAGAATCACCTTATCAGTTCTTCATTGCCGTGTTTGAATAGCTCTGCCAGCTATACATCGGCCCCCGCCGCTTTATTGTTCTTCAGACTGGTGAGTGCTATTTGAACTTTTTCATGGTCGGGCAATGGAGAATCCATCATCATCGATTGGGGAATCGGCTTCTCATTCTCCTGGTGTTGTGCGTTCACTGCTATTAAGCAGGCCGGAGAAGTGTTCCATAATTTAAGTATGCTTTGGGCATCAGTGACTCGATCACCTTTGGGGGTTCTGGTCGATCGTAACGTTGCGAAGTAGGCAGCCTGTGTTCTCTCCGCTGCAACGCGGCACTCCTCGTCGTACCAGCTGTTCTTTTGCACTTTCCGAAAACCAATGGTTTCGGTTGCAGCTGTACGTAAGGAGTTTGAAATGCCGTCCCACAGTTCCCTTATACCGAGTTGTTGACGAGTGCTCTCAGAGAGCAGGAGTGCAAGCCTTCCTTGTGTTTGGTGGCGTGCGTTTTTTGCTGCACAGAGGCGGGTGCGAATCTTGGCTGCAACGAATCCGAGTCGATGTTAGGACCTCGGAGCGCACGCACATCTAAAACACTGGAGACGTGTCTTCCGCCTATCACAACATGATCGATCTGGTTGGTAGTTTTTCGATCCGAATACAGCCAAGTAGCTTGATGAATCTTCTTATGCTGGAATCTAGTACTACAGATAACCATATTTCGGGCCCCGGCAAAGTCAATCAGCCTCAACCCACTTGGGGATGTTTCGTCGTAGAGGCTGAATTTACCGACCGTAGTGCCAAAGATACCTTCTTTGCCCACCCTGGCGTTAAAGTCGCCAAGCACGATTTTGACATCGTGGCGGGGGCAAACTTCATAAGTGCGCTCCAAGTACTCATAAAAGGCATCGTTGGTCACATCGTCCTTCTCTTCCGTTGGGGCATGGGCGCAAATCAGCGATATGTTGAAGAACCTCGCTTTGATGCGGATTGTGGCTAGACGTTCATTCGCCGCAGTGAATGATAGTACTCGGCGACGGAATCTCTCTCCCACCACGAATCCTACACCAAACTTGCGCTCCTTTATATGGCCACTGTAGTAAATGTCACAAGGACCTACTCGTCTTTGTCCTTGTCCCGTCCATCGCATTTCTTGGACGGCGGTGATGTCAGCCTTTGTTTTTACGAGGACATCAACCAGCTGGGCAGCGGCACCTTTCCAATTAAAGGACCGGACATTCCAGGTGCATGCCCTCAATTCGTAGTCAATGGTCGTCGTCAAAAGAGGGTCTCTTATCCGAGGCTGTTGTTGGTTTTTCATTGGAGTGTTTTTTTACGTGGCCGGGTCCCAAACCCATCGCACAACCCTATGCATGGGATGTTTCGCCTTCTCACTTTAGCTCGCCTTCAAACGGATGTTCTTAGGCTACCCAGAGGATACTTGGTCAAAGACCGGAAGTAGTGAGCTGCTTGAGCCCTGTGTAAAAGAATCGTTTCTGGCCACTCGCAAGTGAATGGCGATCAGAGAACTTTCCTCACTTGCGTGAACTTCTACACATGACTTCAAGAGAGAAGCCGAAATACGTGAGAATGAAGAGCCTGACAAGCTGGCTGACAAGGTTAATGCTAGAAAAGTCTACGAAAAAATGCGGCGAATAATAGAAGGTTTCAAAGCCGGAGCATACCTTTTTAGAACCCAAGGAAGTGGTTCAGCACCCGATGCACAGAGCATACTAAAATTAATTATGGCGGTGAAAGCATAACCAGAAGAAGGCGAACCCGATTCCCTAATCGATGACGATGTAGCAGACGTTCTATTGCCAGACCATGAAAAAGTTCAAATAGCACTCGCCCGTCTCAAGAACAATAAAGCGGCAGGGGCTGACGTATAGCTGGCAGAGCTATTCAAACACGGCAACGAAGAACTGATAAGGTGATTTTTTGTAAAATATGGTCGTTTGGTTCCCGTCCTGCTATATGGTGACAACATCTGATGAGTCGATGTTACGAGTTTTCGAGAGAAATGTTTTGCGAAAGATTTATAGTACTTTGCGCGTTGGCCACGCGATATACGACGGCATTGGCATAGTTGAGGGAATTAAAATACAGCGCCTACGCTAGCTAGGTCATGTTGTCATGTCTCCAGCTCTGAAAGTGTTCGACGTGAAGGAGGAAGACCCCCACTCCGTTGTAAAAGCTACGTACGTAGCAAAAAGAAGAAACGACTGGCGCTGTTGTTAACTCGGCTATAAGCGCGTAAACGGTGTCTAGGCCAGTAAAAAAGCAGAAGACGTTATATTATAAGTGTTTCCATCTGGGTCACATGGCACACAATGGGTAGAGTGTACGAAAATATAATAAGAAACCTCACCATAGGGGAGTGCGAGATTACTTCACAGAAGCAGCTGAAGTATCTGGGAGGAATATTGAATTCCAAATTAAAATTTAGGGAACACCTGGATTATTATTCCGGTAAAGCGAACAAAATTCAACAAAAATTCAATACTCTATCGAGAATGATGATCAGTAGAGTCTGTGTGCGTTCCAGTCGGCTATTCTTAATAGCGAAAGCAATGAGTTCCATAATACTGTATGCGGGGCCAGTATGAATATAGGCAATGAATATAAAAGAGTGTGCTAATGAAATTTTCAACTTCCCCGAATTTAATTTTTTTTAGTTAAATGAAGCTTAAAATCTCACCTTTCCAACAGTGTATGGTATGACACAATGTGATTGGTAGCACTGGAGATATACGACATCAACGACATCTATTGACAAAATACGAAAATAATGTTTCGACTACACAATATAAATACTACATGTAATGATATTCTGAATCCTAGCACACCTTATGCTGAATCCAATTTATAAAATTGTTTCAAAATATGTTTTTGAGTATACCTGAATAATGTCAAAAGAGATTAGAATCAGTCCATACTCTTTTTGATCTAAACCTCATTTTTCTTAAGTATTGAATTCCACTTATGGACCATCAAATTTGGTAGTTAAAATCCATTCCCGATTTGGGTGAATAATGAATGTTGAATTCTTTCGAAATATTTTTATGCTTTTGCAATATGCTTAGTACACCTAACGGTGAAATGCGAAAACGAGGGAAATAAGATATCCCATCCACTCCCCATACAACGGTTTTGTTAAAAACTACTTACAGTGCAGTAAATCAAAAACCAAATGCGACTGAGACGTTAATTTTCCATCCGGAATAATACGAGAACTTTGTTATAGTCGATATCGAAACTCGAAGAATGGCGTGGTGCCGCCCACATTTAGGTGAAATCAGATATCTTCGAACCTAATACACCAATTTCAACCAAATTCAGTACGAAACATTATTATGACGTTCCTATGTTACAGTGTGGAAATGGGCGAAATGGAACTACAATCACGCTTTCACTTTCTAGTGCACAAATCCAGCAGCAATGAATATATAATATTAGAATTAAACTTTGCACAAATAGAGACATCAACAGAGCATCGGAATCTCAAAAATTTTATGCATATATATATATATATATATATAAACAGTTCATTATTTAACTCATACACTGACCGACAAATTTGGCATAAGATTTGTTAGAAAACCGAAAATCATAATATGTAGTATATGGGAGTTATTAACTATTATCATGTCACATACTAAAAAAATGTTCCCTGGGCTTAATTACGGTACCTCACATACAATCACCAATCATAAGGAGCAAAGTCAGCCTGATGTTCGAAAATCCTGGTAATGGACATATGCTGGCTAGGTCAAGTTTTCGCTTAGTTGTAGCTATTTTATGCACAAATATATATTGGCATGAGTAATGTGAGTATGAGATTTTTCAAATTGAGTCGAAATCGGTCGGTTGGGTGCTCAGATATGTAATTTCACAAAAAAAGTGGGCGGTGCCACGCCCATCGTCCAATTTTCACTCTGCTATCATTAAATTTCGGGGGCAAAATTTAATGTAAATTTAAATACTTATTTATTGCTGGTGCTTTTAGTAGTTTAAGTAGTTTTAAACGGTACCGTTATATGCTGAGTGAGCGGGGTTATCAATCAATTTCATCCATTTTCACACTGTCGGGAGAAGTCTTTATGGGATTTGTACTCAGATTTTTGTTGTAGCTTAAACGGTATAGGAGAATTTGTTAGAGGGCGGCGCCACGCCCACGTTTTCAAAATTCTTAGCCCACAGGTACCCCTTGCTACAGCGATCTCCTGTGCCAAATTACAGTTTTATATCTTAATTTAGTGCTTAGTTATGGTATTTTATAAGTTTCGGCCTGATCATGCCCATCTACGAACTCGTAATATTTTTGTACTGAGGAACCCGCATACCAAGTTTCATCAAAATATCTCACTTTTTTCTCAATTATTTGTAACTCTATATTTACCTCGATTAGGTGTATCTGATACATACAATCCTTAGGTGAACAAAACTATTATAATCTGAGATTATAAAAATTGTCGAAATCGGACCAAAACTGCCCAAGTCGACAGATACCGAATACGTAGGTCTCGTGCCTGTTGCTAACGTTTAACCGAAAATACCAGATTAAGTCTAAGATATATTATTGAAATTCAGGGAGAATCCTTTCCTGCTACTAGAGTACCCACCAGTTTAAAATGAATTGAATCGGGTCAATACTTTCCTTAGCTCTACCATATACTTAATACAAATATTTTCGAACATTCGGTGTTTTTCGTTCAAATGTAATATTTTAGTGAAATTTAGTGGACAAAGTTTTCTAAGTATTGTAAAATTATAAAGATGGCGGTGGTCCAATCTTCATATCCATAATATAATCAAAGCCGATCTTTTGATTAACCTTTTCTACACAAACTTAATATGTTGTATTTTGCCTCTTCGGTTGAGGTTATATCACTTTTTTCTAATTTCAAAATGAATTTAATATCTTTTAGCTGATTTAGAAAAAAACAATACAACTAAGTGAGTCTATGGCGTATTAAATAACTTAATAAAATACCAAATTTGATTGTAATAATAAAGAATGTGGAATTTCTTCCCAACCGAACTTAGTTCTTTCCTACTCTTTTAATATATAGTTTTGCCAACGGCTGAAAGTAAGTCCCCTCCATTCATTTTCGAAATTTGCAAGAGTATAAAGTTTTCGATTTCACCCGAACTTAGCGCTTCTTACTCTTTTATCAGAAGGCTTTTCCAACACCTAATATAGGCCACCTACTTTGAACTCAAACATTGCACGAACAGACGGACATCGGTAAATGTATTATGATGGTTTGTCAAAAAAGTCTTGCGGTATTGTTATTGAATTTTTGTTTTTTTATTAAAATTGAAATGAATTTTTGATGACTCATGCCCAGCTCTTGACCGATGCTACGATTGCTCTTTCGACCAATTCAGCGATTTTATCGCAATTTTCGACGACAGGTCTTCCTGAGCGTGGCGCATCTTCGACGACCTCTACACCAGAACGAAAACATTGAAACCATCGTTGTGCGGTGGAAATGGAAACTGTACCGGCTCCATAAACTGCAGCTTGAGCGGCTTGAGATGCATTTTTGCCTTTATCGTAGTAGTACTGTAAAATATGCCGTATTTTCTCTTTATTTTGCTCCATGTTTGCGACGCTATAACTCACGAACGACTTAAAAGAAACGACAATCAATCAAACTCGTGTTAGCGCGTGAAATGGGCTTTCCAAAAAGGTATAGCTTGACCCGATGCGACGAATAAAACTAGAACTACGCGCTTTCAGCGCCAACTAGCGAAAATACCGCAAGACTTTTTTGACAACCTATTATTTGTATGCTATATTGAATGTATTATAAAATATGTGACTTTTAATCGGTTTTAATTTACAATTTCTCGATTTTTATTTAATTTCAGGGGGAGTCGAACGAAGCGCGAATAGCAGTGGCAAATCAGCGAGCTCATCAATTACTAAAATAAATAGTTTCGCTCAATTATTTTTAAATACTTTGACATGCAATAAGTTTGTACTTGTTATGTGTATATATGTGTGGATGCTTGACGAGAAAATAATAAGCAAGAAATTAAAGTTTATCCATCCTCTTACAAATTAAGTTATTTGTCTCTAGACATAAGTTACTATATGAGCTACTCTAATTATATAAAATTTTGCGCATCAGGATGTTAAATATACAAATATTATAATAAGTTTATCGTGTGATGTTTACGCTAATTATTATTAAATAAATAAAACTGTAAAAGTTTTTATTCGACGTTTGAAAATTAACATTTTGCAGCATTATAACCAAAGGACGTCGAAAAATAAGGCGTGGAGGAGCCGTCTAGCCTGAAAGTATTGGAAGAGCAAATCCCGACATATCAAAAAACGGATTAGTCATTATCTCTAAATTTGCGTGTAACCAAACAATTTATACACTCACAAAGATCAACGTAGTAGGTCATATTTTCAGGTGTTGACACAGCCTAATATAAAAACATTTTGTCGATGATATTCGACTATTTCACAGCTTCGAAACTTTAAAATATGCGTACTATCCCCTAATGAAAATATTTGTTCCTGTTGTTTGAAATAATTGCATATCAAATACTTTGATAAATAAAGACTTGGTAGTAATAAAAATTTATTTATTTTATTATGACTGGAACATGATAAGGGATTTTCTTCGTATATGCAAGCCTCATGTGATCCTCACTCTCAGGTTCCTTACCGAAAATTTGCGAAAAATTATGCGGAAGCGTTGCCCGTGGAAGGATATTGTTACAGTAAAATTTTTATACAATTCATATACTTAGTATGGAAAACATTAAAGTTGCAATATTTGATGGTCCTCAAATGTAGCAAGGAATGAATGATGCAGAGTGTATCAAAAGGTTTGTGTTGATAGTCGAAAATTTCTTAAGCAACCATTTAGAACCATATTATCAAGAAATTGCGCAAAATATGCAAATAAACTAGAAGCAATTTTGATTATCAAGCCTGACTATTTCTTGCTAAAATTTTTGAATAATTTGGAAATTGTAGGGAGGGAGGGCGGATCAACTAGAATCTAAAAGTGATGGAAGAAAGGTATCAATGTTAATGAGATCGTCACATGATGGCAGATTGCTGCTTAATTTCTTAACTTGTTTTCGACTGGAAAATTATACAAGAAAACCTAATAAAAGACTTTTATTGAAATATAACGTATGTTTTTGACATTTCCTTCTCTTTTTTGCACTACGAAGCCTCCTTATTTTTGATAAGAAAACTGGTATGATAAAGTTTTCAGTTATTTCGAAACAAGTAAGGAAGGGCTAACCGAACATTTTATACTCTTGCATTTTACATTTTTCTCGTCATCCTGATTATTTGTATATATATTACCCTAAATCTATCTCGCTTAGTTTTAGGTGATACCTAATTTTTAAGAAAACTTTACCATTTAGTTTCATTAAAATATCACGCATTGACTAATCTGAACGGTTTAAATAACGGTGGAAACACTGAAATCGTTTTATGGTGTATACTGGGGCAGAGAAAGGGACAGGTTGACTGCATTAACTTCGATATTGCTCAGGTATAATTGAGAACATATTTTGAAGCAATTTTATATATAAAAAATTATACTCACTGATGGTACAATAACGAAAATTATTATCAGAAGTACATATAAGGGAGTTGGGGGTAATATTAACTCGATTTCATTTACTTTAACCAATTCTATAGACTAAGAAAATGTTCCCAGAGTTTCAGCGAAGTTTCTCACATACAATCACCAATCATATAGGGAAAAGTCAGAGGGATGCTCGCAAATATTTATGTTACTTATCTGTGAGCTAGGTCAACTTTTCACTGAATTGTATCCATTTTAGGCACAAAGATACTATACATTGTTATCAGCAAAATACGCTCTCCTGATTTTATTACGATACCTGATATTATGGCAGATATACAAGTATGTAGTATAATGTTACTCGGAAGCACGCAAATCCTTATATTTAGTATACGGGGACTAAAACAGTATTGACCCCATTCAGCCCATTTCTAACATACAGACTTACCATTATCAGAAAAGAACGCTTTGTAGAGAGATTTCATTAAATATCTCACACATTGACTGATATTTTCTGTCCAAAGTCAACATTGCTACCGACAGTATGAAAATGGATTAAATCAGAAGATAATCCCGTTCACCCCGTATATAACGGTACTATTCAAAACTACTAAAAGCCCAATGAATCAATAACTAATTACTCCAGAGACGTTAAATTTTACCTCCCAGATGGTGTGCGAAGGCTTTATGGGAGCAGGTATGAAAATTGGACGTTAAGCATGGCACCACCCACTTTTTAGAAAAATCACATATCTCAGAACTCAATCCACCAATTTAGACTAAACTTAGCATTAGCATTCCTCTCATGTTCCTATGTCACAGTGCGAAAATGGGTGAAATCAGATTAAAACCACGCCTGTGCACAAAACCAGAAGTAATTATAAAATGAAATTTCGCACTAATAATACTTTTGAAATATGCCACGTTATGACTAAAAATTTTCCGAATCGAACCAAAACTGTTCAAGCCCGTTCTACTTCTTTACTGGCGTAGACAATGCTTACGCGATAATAGCCGAGTTAACAACAGCGCGTAAGTCGTTTCTTATTTTCGCTACGTAGCGCCAATTGGATATTCCAAGCGAAGCCACGTTCTTCTCCACTTGGTCCTGCCAACGGAGTGGATGTCTTCCTTTTCCTCTGCTTTCCCCGGCGGGTAATGCGTCGAATACTTTCAGAGCTGGAGTATTTTCGTCCATTCGGACAACATGAACTAGGCAGCGTAGCCGCTGTCTTTTAATTCGCTGAACTATGTCAATGTCGTCGTATATCTCGTACAGCTCATCGTTCCATCGAATGCGATATTCGCCAAAGATACCTTCTTTGCCCACCCTGGTGTTAAAGTCACCAAGCACGATTTTGATATCATGACAGGTTCAGGTCTCATAGAAGCGCTCCAAGCGCTCATAGAAGACATATTTGGTTACATTGCCCTTCTCTTCCGCCGGGGCGTGGCCGCAAATAAGCGATATGTTGAAGAACTTGGCTCTGATGCGGATTGTGGGTAGACGTTCATTCACCGGAGTGAATGATAGTACTCTGCGACGGAGTCTCTCTCCCACCACGAATCCCACAAAAAATTTGCGCTCCTTTATATGGCCACTGTAGTAAATGCCACAAGGACCTACTCGCTTCAGTCCTGTCCCGTCTATCGCATTTACCGAATATGTTTTACTCATAACATTTTCGAACATCCGGCTGTCTTTGCTCCATGTGATTGGTGATTGTATGTGAGGTACCTTTATAAATCTCTGGGAATATTTTTTTAGTAACGGGTTTTTCAATAGGAACGCTACAAAGTAGACCGATAGTGAGATCAAACGACAACACATTTTTACCCGCTCTTTTGACATTTCTTCCCAGTAAGGTTTGCCTTTTACGATCCAACGACGAGTCGAAATTATTAAAATTTACTACCGAAATTCCGAGTAAGTACTTTAAGAATTAGAATTTAAAGTCGCCATTATCGTTCTGTCAGATCAACAATTGAGCCGAAGGCACAATACAAAATTTTCTCGTATCAGTGAGACAAAGAAGTGCCCGTAGTTCGAAAATATTACTGTCGCTAGCTTATCAATTGAGGAAAAACCCCTATCAGTCTCTTGCCCGTCGTTTTCAAGCGTTGGGATGCTCCATAACTTCGTTGTGCGAATTTTGCGAAAAAAGCTTTGCACACATCCTTATATGATAAAATTTACGCAAGAACTGAAGCCGCTTAACCACCAGAATTGTCATATGTTCGTGAATTGGGGTGAGCATCGATCATCTTCAGCGATGAGGCTGATTTCTGGCTGAATGGCTTCGTCAATGAGCAAAATATGTGTTATTGTTCAGACAGCAATCCCCACTTACTCCATGAGTCACCATTGCAACCCGAAATAATTACGGTTTGGTACGGTTTATGGGCCGGAGGCGCCACTGGGCCGTATTTGTTCTGCGATAATCAAGATCGGCATTGTAATTGTAATTCGGAATCGCTACTGCTTAATGATAACCGAATATTTTTGGCCCAAATTGGATGATGTGAACTTGGATAATATGTGGTTCCTACAAGATGACGCCACAAACCACACAGCGAATGTCAGATTCGATATATTGAAAACCAAGTCTAGTGAATGTGTAATTTCAAAAAATTGTTCAGTCTATTGGCCGCCTCGGTTGTGCGATTCGACGCCGTTAGACTATTTCCTGTGGCGCTGCGTCAAGTATCATATATGGTCCATGCCAAGAAGCCAGCTACGATTAATGAACTTCGTTGAAATATGGATCGTGGAACTGCAGGAGTGTCAGCGATTTATGCTTGAAAACAGTCAAAAATTAGGTTCAGCGTCTGGACTTCTGCAAGCGTGAAGTCGAGCCTCGTAAATAAAGGCAACGAATGTTCTTTCACAGGAAAAATGAACTTCATTGATATCCCAATTATTTAAATAAACTTTTGTAGCGCTCTTATTGAAAAACCCGTTTTATGGCTTAATAATACTATTTAATAGATGAAATCGGATCGATACTCACATATACTACATATAATATAACATACCTTATGCCGAGCATGTCGGTGAGTATATGAGTTATACTTAGCCTCCTCAACATCGCATACAATGTTCTATCGAGCATTTTGTGTGAAAGATTAAAGCCCACTGTCAACAACTTGATTGGACTTTATCGATGTGGCTTTAGTCCTGGTAAATAAACAATTGACCAGATTTTCACCATACGCCAAATCTTGGAAAGGACCTGTGAAAAGATAATCGACCCACACCACTTCTTCGTCGATTTCAAAGCTGCTTTTGATAGCACGACAACGAGCTGCGTTTATGCCGTTATGTCTGAATATGGTATCCTAGCAAAACTTATATGGCTTTGTAAACTGATGTAGAGCAATACCAAAAACTACGTCTGGATTGGTAAGGACCTTTCAGAGCCGTTTTTACCAAACGAGGTTTCAGATAAGGCGACGCCCTATCGTGCGAATTTGACAAAATAAATCGAGTTGCAGAGCTGAATGGAGAAGGCACAATCTTTTGTAAGAGTGTACAGCTGGTGTAGTACGCCAATGATATTTATATCATTAGCATCAACAACCGCGCAGTTGGTTCAGTTTTCTCCGGAATTGATAATGAAGTGACGTAAATGGGTCTTGTAGTGAACGAGGGCAAGACAAAATATCCCTTGTCAACAAACAAATAGACGTCGCACTCGCGACTAGGCTGCCATGTCACTGTTGACAGACATAACTTCGAAGTCGTATATACTTTGGTCTAACTTGAACCAGTATTAACAACAACAACAATGTCAGCCTCAAAATCCATCACTGAGTAACTCTTGCCAATAGGGGCTATTTCGGACTTACCTACTCAGTTGAAAAGTAAAGTCATCTCTCGACGAACAAAGAATAAACTCTATAAGTCACTCATTACTCTCATCCTGCTGTATGGTGCTAAGGCATGGACGATGACAACATCCAATGTCAGTCGACGTTACGAGTTTCAACATAAAGTTGCTGCGGAAAATTTATCTTCCTTTTGACATTAGCAATTCGATGGAACTATGAGCTGTATGAGATATACGACGGCATTGACATAGTTCAGCGAATTAAAAGACAGCGGCTACGCTGGCTAGTTCATGTTGTCCGAATGGATGAAAACACTCCAGCTCTGAAATAATTCGACGCGGTATCCGCCGGGGAAGTAGATGAAGAGGAAGACATCCACTCCCTTGGAAAAACCAGGTGGAGAAGAACGTGGCTACACTTGGAATGTCCAATTGGCGCCAATCACCGAAAAGGGAGAACGACTGGCGCGTTGTTTTTAACTCGGCTATAACAACGTAAGTGGAATCTACGACAACAAAGAAGAAGAAGTATGAGCCATATAGAGTATATTTATATATTATATTTCTTCGATTCCGATCCTCTGTTTGACGTTTTACATATTAAGGTAAGGCTTTGATTCGGACAAATTGCAACAGTATAAAATGTTCAGTTTCACTCGAACTTAGCGCTTTCTTACTTGTTTGGATTGTATTTATAGAATTTTAAACAAAGGGTATATTCTTTGTATTTTTTGTTTGTCTTTGCGAAGTCCTTAAAAAATAAAATATCTTAAAAGATATGTGAAACCTCTATGTATTTTCACTAATTGGACAGGATCAGGCATTTACTCTGCCATTTTTTGTAGCATTTTGTCCCATTCGGCCAAAATTATGTTTTAGTCGCTTAAGATCATATAGCAGGAGATATTTTCCGCAGATCCTCGATCGAATTCAAATCTGGACTTACAGCAAACTCCTCCAGCAATACAATTTTTCGCTACACGGATCGATGCATTCATTCATCACTAAGCAAATTACCGGCGAAATGAGAGAGTTGATTTTCTAAAAGATCAATGTATATTTCGGCATTCATTTTGTCTGGTACAAGGCATATTTTTAACTTTTCTTTTGATGACAACGCTGCCCGTACCATCATGTGAGTGATTCATCACCAAGAACACGCTTATGGCATGCCTCCCGTGGGCGTCTCAAATCCCTTCAATATTTATGAAGCTTATCTGGTCCATCTACATTGTATGTTTTTTTATCACTGGAATTTTTCGCCCCAAAATTTATTTTTTCTTAAAATGCGATATTCGATTTTATGACGAATATGATAAGAATAACTATATTCATAATAAACGAGTGATTATTACATATAATCGGTATGTTATAATGCGTTATTTCGTATTTAGAAATGCATGTCATTGGTTTTTGCACTGTCGAAACTCAAAAAGATGAGATATATAATTCTAGCCCTAAGCTTAGCTAGTGACAGCGACAAAGTTTCTGCGAATAACAGCAGAATGGAATTCTCTGCAGCCACAGCTAAGCGAGTGATCACTGTCGTTGCAACTTCCGTTGAATTATGGTCTGCACGATATAGTACAGAAGCAAAATCCGAATTTATTGTATATAATATGAGAATTGGGCAATTTTGTTGTTAACTTCCCACATGTGTTATGAGTCGTTTGAGCGAAGCTATTCGTAAAAAGGAGCAGCCATTATCGGCCGACAACTCTTGGTCTTTACCCCGTGATAATGCACGTTCGCATACTGCATTAATGCTTTGTGAGTTTTTCGCCAAATTTTCAACCAGTATTGTGACGCAATCACGGTATTCGCCTCTGTGTGTCTTCTGGCTATTGAACAAACACAACCTACTACTCCGGGAAAACGAAAAAAAAAATTATGCATACTTATGTACTAAGCGGATTGATCCCTTCAAGGAGCTTTCAATTGCGTAAAAATACAAATACTTTTACATAGTAGTACTTTTTCATACATACAAGTCCATGTATTAGGCTGTACCAACATACCACGTCATAAAGACGTTAGAATCGTACTAGCATTACAAAATAAAAAGTTTGTCAGTGTGTTTGTTTGCTACTTCTTCACGACTAAGCGGATGGAGCGATTTCAATAAAATTTGGTATGGAGTTAAACCCCATGGACAAAAATATAAGCTACATTTTACAAAGTATTTTTTTTGTAATTTTTCCATTAAAATATACTTAAAATGACGTGTTTAGATTTCAGTATAAACTTGCGCTCTTTTATAGTAGGTATGTTCGGACCGACAATGAAAACATGTTTTCGTGGGAAAAACTGGTTTTCGCCCTAAAACTTGTGTTTTCGTCCATGTAAAATCTATCAAACGAAAACACATTGAAAACCAGTTTTCTGCTGAAATCTACTTGAAAACTTACTTTCCACTCATCATAATCGGTGTCTGCTCTAGTTTAATCGATTATATTGGAAGACATATTTTGCCGGCCCTAAATTGTCACTTGATATTTGTTTACATTCCATATACAAATAGAGCTGTTACTTGATATTGTCATATTAGGGGGATTCTCTTGCTCTTGCAAAACCCTTGCACGGTGCACGAATCAGAATTTTATTCTTGGTGCAACGGCATAACAACAAACACATGCATAAAATTATTTGCAATGGCTGTAAAATATGTCATACCAAAACCCATGTTTATTTTCGTGCCAACATACATATATCACTAGATTCTGCAATGGGTGCTCTCTTGGCCTTGCATATTTCGGTATAGGATTTTTGCATTTTGTGTCATCGTGCAATCTTGCAAGAGTAAGAGAGTCCCCCTATTGATAGTTGTCAGTGAAAACTCGTCGAAAACACATATTGTGGGTCCGAACGACTTAGATTCCACAACCGACAAATGTGTTTTCAAAATGTTTTCAATGTCGGTCCGAATATATTATTAGTCGTCTGTCATGAAGGGAAGCGATTTCTAAGGTTGAGTGTTCTATTCATCGACTTTAAAACATACAACAACAATTTCCTCAACTAATAAAATATTTTAAAAGATATGATTTTAAGGATTCGTTAAATAAAAATAGTTTTTTTATTTGAATATAATTATGTATTTCAAGAAATATTGTGGTAATAAGCAAGTAGTATTTATCAGTTCTTATTAGTGTACGGGATTTTTTTTAAAAAAGTGTACGGTCACAGTGTACGGTCAACAGTTGGGTGTGCTCCTCAAATAATTTTAATTAACGCGTAATCCAGGCTGTGAAAATTTGCAGACAGATTCGCCGGAGGTCCACGACATCGTTGACATCACGTGTTACATCCATTATCTGCGTTAATGTTTGAAAACCATAAATAATTTAACACAAAATCATAAAACTTTTGAAACAATAACTAAAAAAATAATAGTAATAACAAAATAAAAAACACTCAATCAGTTTCCGCGCTACGATTCTCCTTCGCACATCTGAAGTAGTTATCAGCTGTTCCTGTCACACGGCAAACCAGCTGTTTAGTTGTAGGTGGCCAGGGACACTACATTATCTGCACAGTCGGTAAAGCAGTTAATAAGGCAGTTTATATCACGTAACGTAACCACATTTCCATTAGATCGAACCAAACCGAATACAAACCCCGCCTCCTCGTGGGGGATCACCACGTAACCAATTAGGTATGGTGCTCGAACGTATTAAAAAAATAGAAGCATTGAACGCTGAGCTAAAAAATTAAAATGCGACACTTAAACTCCAAAATGAAAATTTAAGGAAATCGCTAATCAAATATACCAATGAAACGCCTTCTTCTTCACCAAAATCGATTTTTGTAGCCGAAACAACGAAGAAGAGCTTGAAAATTAAACAAATTGGTTATTAAAAAATAAAAAAAGTAGGGACACTAAGAAACGCAAAGCGAATTCTTAATCGGATGTAACGCTGAAGTCTCCGAGCCCGGATAATACAACAAAAGATATAAAAGTAAGGCATCGCCCTCCGCCAATCATAATATCAGAAAATTTTAATCAATCCTTGGTGCGTTCCGTGATAAACGCAGGAGTTAAAAATTTTTACACACTTAAGCTCATTGGCCAAAGTTCATGTAAAATAAACCTTTCTGATAGTTCAGATTATAGAATACTTACAAGGAAATTAAACGAATCGCAAATTTCCTGGTACTCGTACGAGGACAAGCAATCGCGGGATATACGCGTAATGGTAAAAGACCTTCATCACTCATGAGAGCCGGAAAGCATTGTCTCAGATCTTCAGAAGCAGGGTTTTGAAGTTACAAAGGTCATAAATGAACTTCAATACAAAACAAAAAGTCAATTAAATATGTTTATCGTATGCTTCGAATCTACAGAGAACATAAAGAAAATTTACGAAATCAAACATATTTTAAACTCTGTCGTCAAACTCGAGCCCATCAAGCCATCGAATCTTGTTCTGCAGTGTAAGTCCTGTCAGGCATTCGGTCACACCAGAAATTATTGTTGTAAACCACAAAGGTGTGTGCAGTGCGCCGGAAATCACACAACTCTAAGTTGCACAAAACCTGCCAAACTACCGCCAAAGTGTTGCAACTGCAATCAGATCACCCTGCAAACTATAAGGGATGTTAATTGGCAAAAGAACTTCAAAAAATTAAAAACGCGACCGAGAAAAAATAAAGAGCATCACCAACAACCAAAAAGCTTAAGTGCAACCGCTTCTACTGCTCCTCAGAAGGAAGTTACTGTAAGTCAGCAATCTGGAAAACCCTCATTTGCCAGCTTGACCAACACTCAAATTTAACAACATACGTCTGCAAACCATACAAGTTCGAATTCCATTAGTCATATTACCAATAATTTCTCGTTAATTCTCGACAAGCTTAATAAGCTAGAAGAGCAAGGTAAACTTACCCACGAACGTCTTACTAAACTAGAGCGACAGCAAAGTGTAAGTAAAGCGCAAAAATGAAACCGATAAAAATTATGACCTGGAATGCAAATGGCTTGCTCAAACGAAGAAAAGAATTAGAGACATTATTCCATGTAGAAAAAATTCATATTTGTCTTATATCAGCAACCCATTTTACTAATGAAACATTCGTTAAATTCAAAAACTACAAGACCTATTGCTCAAACCACCCAAATAACAATGCGAGAGGGGGGAGTGTCATTATTATCAGATATAATATTCCCCACTACGAGGAAATTAATATAAGTGTCCCAGATTTCCAAACCACGACCATATCGGTTGAATCTAGTTTCGGAAAAATAAGTATTACCGCGATATATAGCCCACCTAGACACAATATCAAAATGGACTTGTACACGAAACTTATACTAAAACACCATGGAAAATTCATCATGCGTGGTGACTTTAACGCAAAACACTCCCAATGGGGCTCAAGAGTTACGACACCGAAGGAAAGAGAGCTATTTAAAACTGCTATGGCTACTGGATGCGACTTTATGTCTACTGGCAAGCTGACTTGCTGGCCTTCGGATACAAGAAAACTACCTAACCTGAACGACTTTTTCATCACTCCAAAAATATCTAAGAAATTCATTACCATGGAAAATGGATTGGACTTAAATTCGGACCACTCGCCAGTATATCTAATCTTAAATGGCCTTCTGCAAGAAATCGACATACCACATTATCTCTCTAATAGACATACGGACTGGGAGTATTTCAAAGTTATGCTCGACAAAAATATTGATTTGAAAGTAAATATAATTACTAAAGATATATTTGAAGATGAAGTTCATACATTTACGAAAACTATTCAAGAATCGGCTTGGAAAAGTACTCCTGCTCCTAAACAAAAAACTTTTATACTAAGTATCCTTCCGATATTTTAGAACTCATAAAGAAAAAGAGAAAACTACGTAAAAATGGCAAATCACGCGATTTCCTCAGTATAATACAGAACTAAACAATTTAACTAAGATTCTCAGCAGTTATTTACAAATCAATATATTTCTAATTATATTGAGAAATTAACGCAAAACAAACATAGGGATTATTCTCTTTGGAAAACTGTAAAAAATGCTAGGAAACCTATATTGTCGAATTCACCCCTCAGAAAGCCAAACGGATCCAGGGCCACAAGCGACGAAGAAAAAGCGAAAGTTTTCTCAGAGAAACTAACTAAAACATTTAGTCTTTATGAATTCAATGGTACTCTACCACAGCTGGAAGAATCGCAATACGTCGTTGAAATCCAACCAACAACAAATAAAGAAGTAGAAAATATTTTTAAAAGTAGATTTGAACCAAAAAAGGCTCCCGGCTTCGACTTGGTTACTGCTGATATACAAAGAAATGTAACGCGAAAATAAAAAAAAACAAAGCTTACGACGATAATAAACGCTTACCCAAATCTCAGATACGTCCCACTATCAGGGAAGGTATCTGAAATCATTATGGCACAAAAACCTGGCAAAAGCGCACAAAAAGCTACAAATTGCAACATTTTAGAATGGAGTCATGTGTAGAAGTTCACGCAAGTGAGGAAAGTTCTTTGATCGTCATTTACTTGTGAGTGGCCAGAAACGATTATTTTCCATATGGCTCAAGCAGCTCACGACTTCCGGTCTTTGACCAAGTATCCTCTGGGTAGCCTAAAAACATCCGTTTGAAGCCGAGCCAAATTGAGAAGGCGAACTATCCCTACTCAGGGACAGTAACAGCAACATATATTCACCTTCTAGCCACTAAAATTTCTTCTTTAAGATTTTCCATCAAGCATTTCTTATTTACTGAAAAACCTCTTTCCACATAAGCATTGTCGTGAGAAAGAGTAGTTACGATTTTCACTACTTTTTCAACATTTTCAGATGGTGGAAAAACTTCAAAAAATTTGAATCCAAAATCGATCCAGTCGTTTTTTTTATGTTGAAAAGTTTTTCAACAATTCTTTTACTACAGGCTTAGAGCATACATGTAATCGCTTTTGTCACTTTATTAGCTAACGCTCTTGTAGATTCATATTGAATTTTTTCAAACACTTCTTACATTGCTGCCGGAATTCAAGAATTTCGAATGGACTTTTATTTTTTATTTTAGATAATGCAATAAAGGTAGCTATCCCAAGATCAATTCGTTTAGGAGATAGTAAGTTCTTATCATTGCTTAAATCAATTCCGTTATTGCCGTTTTCATATCATGGCGATCTAATTGATGAACTAGTATATTGGTACAGGCATTGCAAAGTAAAGGAGCCAAAGGTGCCTCTGTTTAAAACTCTGTGGGGAATGGTTCAATATCATTAGCTAATGATCGAAAACAAGTTATTTGTGCTGACAATAAAGGATCTTCAGGCATTTTTACTATTGTTTGAAAACTATCACACCTTGTCTTTTTTTCGGTTCAGCTTCAAGTTTTATAATGTATGTACATACATTGTCAGGCATGGAAGCGTATCTAATGCTCGTTTTGCTACATTACTATTGTTTAACCAACGCACTGAACAAAACTTAAGTTGGAATAAATTTGAATCAATTAAATAAATAATACGTAGATTGCAAAAAAAATCCGTAATATTCCATCCAGTTTCTCTTATACCAGCTTGGAAAGCACAATGCATCATATGAAGCACACAACTTCCCATTTCCAATATTTCGGGATCGTTTATATCGGTTTTTATCAATCCCTTCAGGTCTTTTAAGAACTTAAAATTTACATTAGGTCCATCCATAGAAATTTCAAGAATTTTGTTAGAAGATATAGGAGATATACATTTTAAAAAAGCAGTTGCTAAATCTTGCGATAGTGTCCATCCCAAAAAAACTAACAGCTGAAATAGTCCATAGGATTTCTGATTTAGGAACTTCGTCCTTTACAAGGAAGAGTTCCAATGGTCTTTGATTTAAAGAATGAATTACTGAATTCACAGTTAGACATAATAAAAAATAAATTATAAATTTCCCTTACCCAAGTTAAAATTCTCTGACTTTTTACTGACTATTCCAGAAATTTCAAATTCTCTGACATTTCCAGGTTTTCCAGGTCAATCGCCACACTGTATTACATCGGATCGTTACCCGATCAAACTGAGGTTCGCTCTGATTGTTTCTTACATTATCATATGGAATATATAGGAATAAGTACTATCATGAAAAAGATCGTATATACTATATGTACACAAGCTTATACATAATAAGTGAATTTGTATAAACAGAAATTTGTTCAAAAAAGGTGTCGACCCATCGGATACAAGGCTTGCAGCCCATGCAACGCCAGCAGGTTGCCCAGGCTTATAGGCCGCACCACACCATACTTCACCTCACTTCAAAACGGGCAATCGATCAACAACTTACTCGAAGTAGCGGTGCCGCGAACATAACGCAGCATACCAGCCAAATTTTGAAAATTTGAAAAAATCAATGAAAAAACGGCGCGATAGTTACATCGTCGTCGACGCCAATTATTATAAACTAGCTGACCCGGCGAACTTCGCACCGCCTAATTATTGGAAGCATATTTAGTAAGTCACAAACACACGACACAATACTTTTTTAATTTTATTGAAATTTGCTGCTTTTAGATTTTTAGGAATATTAAAGAATTATAGTATAATGCACAGCAAAGAGACGTTAACATTTCAAGTGACATTTTACCAAAGACAAT
>NW_026089622.1:24199798-24218103 GCF_024586455.1 Bactrocera neohumeralis
TGGAACATAAAAAAAGGATAAATATCCTTTTGTTTACAAATGTATTTTTGGAAAAAATAAGAATTTATATTTTTGGACTACTATATAATAATTGTGGCATAACTTTTATATACCAATTAAAATAATAAATTTAAAATGAGAAATGATATTTTGATTTATGCTTGTATAAGTTTATTAAATTTAAGACTTCCCAACCCAATTTGCATAATATTTCTATAAATTAACAATATTATACTAAATATTAAATGTTATTTTGAAAATGTACTTTATTTTTATAATATAACACAACCGTCTTAACTCGCTCTTCTAATTTTCATATTACCAAAATTAAAATGCCGTCGGCATATGTGGAAATGGGATATGTTGTCTCTTCGAAATTTTCATATAAATGAAAACTGCGCTGTTAAACTGCTGAAGAGACAGCTTCTAGCTTACGATATATGGCAAACTATGTAGTATTCTATATCTAGTAAGCAATGAGTAATGTGGAGTCTTCACAGGCAGAGATGCCCCGTTATTATAATAAAAGTATTTTTGAGAGTTGGTAACACTGTAAGGTTGGCACCATCAAACATGTCAACACATTAATTATATTTATATATTTTGAAATTTGAAATTGAAAATTAAATACACGATGTTATGAGCAAAGTTGATATTATGTTGTCGATTCAAAAGTCTTGTTTTAATGCGTTCTTCAATTCGAGTGGAACTGAGAGTACAAATACCGTCAAATGTTTGACAGCAAGTAAGTGATCAACTTTTATATAGGAAAATGGAATTGTCGTTTTACTCTATCTTACTGTAATTTTTCTTTTTTATTATAAAACGCTCTACCAGAAGACTTAACATTACCGACTGCTTCAAACATTTTAAAACCAATTTTCATGTTAGCTCAATCGGCCCAAGTTCAAAGATGCTCGTTCTCGAGTTTCATCGAAAATGAACGAACAACAATTTACCAAAATCAAATTTTTATTTATATAGAAGATAGAAGGTGTGTTGACATGTTTGATTTATACATTAAACCAACCAACCTTCCAGTGTTACCAACTAAAATATTGCTCTTTTCTGATTATAATAACGGGGCATCTCTGTCTGTTCGACCATGAAGATTCCACATTTAAACCGTTTGCTTACTAGAATAGAATACTACATAGTTTGCCATATATCGTAATGCTAGAAGCTGTCTCTTTAGCAGTTGTTCAGCGATGAGGCTCATTTGTCAATTTATAAAAAAGCAAAATTTCGCATTTGAGGTGAAGAGCAACCAGAAGCCGTTCAAGAACTGCCCATGCATCCCGAAAAATGCACTGTTTGGTGTGGTTTGTACGCTGGTGGAATAATTGGACCGTATTTTTTCAAAGATGCTGTTGGACGCAACGTTACGGTGAATGGCGATCATTTCGATTCAAACATAACTTTTGTTGCCAAAAATGGAAGAACTGAACTTGGTATGACATGTGGTTTCAATTTATAGACATTTTGAGGGAAAACTGAAACAATTCATCTCAAGAAATGGACCCGTAAGTTGGCCACCAAGATCAATTTAATAAGACTATTTTTTGTGGGGCTACGTCAAGTCTAAAGTCAAAATATCATATTCTCATTTTAAATTTATTATTTTAATTGTTATATAAAATGTATGCCGCAATTATTATATAGTAGTCCAAAAAATAAATTATCTTCATTTTTCATGAACCAATCTAACGTTTCAAATAAAGAACCGATGAGATTTTGCAAATTTTATGCGTTTTTTTTTTTTAAAAAGTTATCAAGCTTTTAAAAAATCACCCGATACAAAGTTTGCCATATATCGTAAGGTAGAAGCTGTCTCTTCAGCAGTTTAACAGCGCAGTTTTCATTTATATGAAAATTTCGAAGAGACAACATATCCCATTTCCACATATGCCGACGGCATTTTAATTTTGGTAATATGAAAATTAGAAGAGCGAGTTAAGACGGTTGTGTTATATTATAAAAATAAAGTACATTTTCAAAATAACATTTAATATTTAGTATAATATTGTTAATTTATAGAAATATTATGCAAATTGGGTTGGGAAGTCTTAAATTTAATAAACTTATACAAGCATAAATCAAAATATCATTTCTCATTTTAAATTTATTATTTTAATTGGTATATAAAAGTTATGCCACAATTATTATATAGTAGTCCAAAAATATAAATTCTTATTTTTCCCAGAAATACATTTGTAAACAAAAGGATATTTATCCTTTTTTTATGTTCCACACAAAAGATTTAAGGAGTTCAAGAGCTCAAAACGTGCCCTACATCAGCTACCTACTCGACGGCATTTTGCAAATGATAAAATAAATTTTTCAAGAGCTCAAAGCATACGCTACATCATCTCGAACCTACCTACCCTACGCTTTTGCGCAAATGATTATATCATGATAGCAAATGCCCACATACAGATTTGGCAATGGCAATAACAGTTAGTATTCTATAAATTCTATCCTGTCGAGATGCCCTGTAATAAGTGTATCTGAACGTTCCATTGTTTTGTCATCTCATGTAAAAAGCACGTGTATCCGAACGTTACATTGTTTGTACATACATTTAGAGACTTTTTGCTGCGCTCCTACTTTAACATCCTTGGTTTTGTCATCTCATGTTAAAAAAAAGAAACATTTAATTGGAGAAATAAGAAAGTAATAAGTAAGTAATAAGTGTATCCGAACGTTCCATTGTTTTGTCATCTCATCTAAAAAGCACGTGTATCCGAACGTTACATTGCTTTGTCCATAAATTTAGAGACTTTTTGCTGCGCTCCTACTTTATCATCCTTGATTTTGTCATCTGATGTTAAAAAAAAGAAACATTTAATTGGAGAAATATTGAAATACTGCTAAAAGCGATTTTCTTCTCGCTGCTTACAATGCCGAGGAAAAGAAAACGACCTGACATAGGTCGTCGAAGTCGTGTAAATGAGCAACGAGCTACTTTACGCTCCAACCGCACTAATGACCAGCGAGATGCTGATAATGATAACAGTCGTACAAGTACGGGAGAATTACGTTCAAGAGTAAATAACTATCAAGTGGATAGGGGGAGAATGGAACGAGTTCGTGCACATCGATCACAACAGCAGCGAGCACGGGATAACGAATTTAATCGATTCCGCAGACGTAATGCTCCTGTAAACCTCGAACGAGGAGCATTTTCCTACGATCCGGAATTTGATTATAGTGCCGACAAATCTGTGACGATTGGAGAAATGTCAATCATTTGTCAACATTGTAAAGCATTAAAGTACAGTAGTGAACCTGCAGGATTATGTTGTGCTGGTGGCAATGTACAATTGCCTCAATTGGTTCCACCACCTGAACCGTTACACTCATTAGTTAATGGGATGGAAAGTGAGTCTAAACACTTCTTGGCTAACATCCAAAAATATAATAATTGCTTCCAAATGACATCGTTTGGTGCAACGCATATAGTACAAGACGGGTTCATGCCTACTTTCAAGGTAGTATACCATAATTGTTTTAGTGAAATTCTAATTTGTATTTGTATCACAATTAATTTAACCAGTTCTTAAACAATTACAGATACAAGGACAAATTCATCACCTACTGAGGGCAATGCTGCCAGTGCCAAATGCAGATCATAAATTTTTGCAAATTTATTTTATGGGCAATCAAGATGTGGAAGTTGATACACGTTGTGGTCATAATCCAACCGTCAAGCGAATCATTGTCCAACAACTGCAAACATTTCTTCACGAGAATAATGTATTAGTGAAGATGTTCAAAATGGCACTGGATCGGATGCCATCAGACAGCCATAATATTGTAATAAGAACCGACAAAACACCTGCTGGAGAGCATGCAAGGAGGTTTAATTCACCGACAATAGATGAGTGGCTATTGTCGTTGTTGGAGGGAATTTGCAATCAAGAGATATTGTACTTCATCGCCGGAACAATGAATTGAAACGTGTATATGAAACGCATAGAGCTTATGATGCTTTACAATACCCATTAATTTTCTGGCAGGGAGAAGATGGGTACCATTTTAATATCAAAATCCAACAACAGGTAATTAGATTATACAAAATAAAATATTTTATATGTTCAATATATAAATGTATTTTTTTATCATATGTACTTCCAGGTGTTCTTCTTCTTAATTGGCGTAGACACCGCTTACGCGATTATAGCCGAGTTAACAACAGCGCGCCAGTCGTTTCTCCTTTTCGCTACGTGGCGCCAATTGGATATTCCAAGCGTAGCCAGGTCCTTCTCCACTTGGTCCTTCCAACGGAGTGGAGGTCTTCCTCTTCCTCTGCTTCCCCCGGCGGGTACAGCGTCGAATACTTTCAGAGCTGGAGTGTTTTCGTCCATTCGGACAACATGACCTAGCCAGCGTAGCCGCTGTCTTTTAATTCGCTGAACTATGTCAATGTCGTCGTATATCTCGTACAGCTCATTGTTCCATCGAATGCGATATTCGCCGTGGCCAACGCGCAAAGGACCATAAATCTTTCGCAGAACTTTTCTCTCGAAAACTCGCAACGTCGACTCATCAGTTGTTGACATCGTCCAAGCCTCTGCACCATATAGCAGGACGGGAATTATGAGCGACTTATAGAGTTTGGCTTTTGTTCGTCGAGAGAGGACTTTACTTTTCAATTGCCTACTCAGTCCGAAGTAGCACCTGTTGGCAAGAGCAATCCTGCGTTGGATTTCCAGGCTGACATTGTTGGTGGTGTTAATACTGGTTCCTAAATAGACGAAATTATCTACAACTTCAAAGTTATGACTGTCAACAGTGACGTGAGTGCCAAGTCGCGAGTGCGACGACTGTTTGTTTGATGACAGGAGATATTTCGTCTTGCCCTCGTTCACTGCCAGACCCATTTATTTTGCTTCCTTGTCTAGTCTGGAGAAAGCAGAACTAACGGCGCGGGTGTTAAGGCCGATGATATCATCAGCATACGCCAACAGCTGTACACTCTTATAAAAGATGGTACCTTCTCTACTAAGTTCTGCAGCTCGAACTATTTTCTCCAGAAGCAGGTTGAAAAAGTCACACGATAGGGAATCGCCTTGTCTGAAACCTCGTTTGGTATCGAACGGCTCGGAGAGGTCCTTCCCGATTCTGACGGAGCTCTTCGTGTTGCTCAGCGTCAGTTTACACAGCCGTATTAGTTTTGCGGGGATACCAAATTCAGACATCGCGGCATAAAGGCAGCTCCTTTTCGTGCTGTCGAAAGCAGCTTTGAAATCGACGAAGAGGTGGTGTGTGTCGATTCTCCTTTCACGGGTCTTTTCCAAGATTTGGCGCATGGTGAATATCTGGTCGGTTGTTGATTTTCCAGGTCTAAAGCCACACTGATAAGGTCCAATCAGTTTGTTGACGGTGGGCTTTAATCTTTCACTCAATACGCTCGATAGAACCTTATATGCGATGTTGAGGAGGCTAATCCCACGGTAGTTGGCGCAGATTGTGGGGTCTCCTTTTTTATGGATTGGGCATAGCACACTTAAATTCCAATCGTTGGGCATGCTTTCGTCCGACCATATTTTACAAAGAAGCTGATGCATGCTCCTTATCAGTTCTTCGCCGCCGTGTTTGAATAGCTCGGCCGGTAATCCATCGGCCCCCGCCGCTTTGTTGTTCTTCAGGCGGGTAATTGCTATTCGAACTTCTTCATGGTCGGGCAATGGGACGTCTGCTCCATCGTCATCGATTGGGGAATCGGGTTCGCCTTCTCCTGGCGTTGTGCATTCACTGCCATTCAGCAGGCTGGAGAAGTGTTCCCTCCATAATTTAAGTATGCTCTGGGCATCGGTCACTAGATCACCTTTGGGGGTTTTACAAGAGTATGCTCCGGTCTTGAAACCTTCTGTAAGCCGCCGCATTTTTTCGTAGAATTTTCGTAGAGCATTACCCCTGTCGGCCAGCTTATCAAGCTCTTCATACTCACGCATTTCGGCCTCTTTCTTTTTCTGTCTGCAGATGCGTCTCGCTTCCCTCTTCAATTCTCGGTATCTATCCCATCCCGCACGTGTTGTGGTCGATCGTAACGTTGCGAGGTAGGCAGCCGGTTTTCTCTCCGCTGCGGCGCGGCACTCCTCGTCGTACCAGTTGTTCTTTTGCACTTTCCGAAAACCAAGGGTTTCGGATGCAGCTGTACGTAAGGAGTTTGAAATGCCGTCCCACAGTTCCCTTATACCGAGTTGTTGATGAGTGCTCTCAGAGAGCAGGAGTGCAAGCCGAGTAGAAAATCGTTCGGCAGTCTGTTGTGATTGCAGCTTTTCGACGTGGAACCTTCCTTGTGTTTGTTGGCGTGCGTTTTTTGCTGCACAGAGGCGGGTGCGAATCTTGGCTGCAACAAGATAGTGGTCCGAGTCGATGTTAGGACCTCGGAGCGCACGCACATCTAAAACACTGGAGACGTGTCTTCCGTCTATCACAACATGATCGATCTGGTTGGTAGTTTTTCGATCCGGAGACAGCCAGGTAGCTTGATGAATTTTTTCGTGCTGGAATCTAGTACTACAGATAACCATATTTCGGGCCCCGGCGAAGTCGATCAGCCTCAACCCATTTGGGGATGTTTCCTCGTGGAGGCTGAATTTACCGACCATAGTGCCAAAGATACCTTCTTTGCCCACCCTGGCGTTAAAGTCGCCAAGCACGATTTTGACATCGTGGCGGGGGCATCTCTCATAAGTGCGTTCCAAGCACTCATAAAATGCATCTTTGGTCACATCGTCCTTCTCATCCGTCGGAGCGTGGGCGCAGATCAGCGATATGTTGAAGAACCTCGCTTTGATGCGGATTGTGGCTAGACGTTCATTCACCGGAGTGAATGATAGTACTCGGCGACGGAGTCTCTCTCCCACCATGAATCCCACACCAAACTTGCGCTCCTTTATATGGCCACTGTAGTAAATGTCACAAGGACCTACTCGTCTTTGTCCTTGTCCCGTCCATCGCATTTCTTGGACGGCGGTGATGTCAGCCTTTATTTTCACGAGGACATCAACCAGCTGGGCAGCGGCACCTTCCCAATTAAGGGACCGGACATTCCAGGTGCATGCCCTTAAATCGTAGTCCTTATTTCGTTTGCCGTGGTCGTCATCAAAAGGGGGGTCTCTCATCCGAGGCTGGTTGTTACTGTTCATTGGGGTAGGCTTTTTACGTGGCGGGTCCCAAACCCAGCGCACAACCCTATGCAGGGGATGTTTCGCCTTCTCACTTTAGCTCACCTTCGAACGGATGTTCTTAGGCTAACCAGAGGATACTTGGTCAAAGACCGGAAGTCGTGAGCTGCTTGAGCCAGGTGTTGATACACACAAAAAAGTCAGTGCAATGAATTATTATGCATACAAACTCATGATCCGTGAAGGTGAAGTAAATCACATTTTGATGTGTCAACGGCTCTTTCATCAGTATGCAGTGGACATGTACGTCAAAATTGAGACGGAAAGATTGACATACATCCGTCTTAACCAACAGCAGCTTCGATCTGAAGAGTACATTCATCTTCGCGATGCAATCAATGCTGACGGCAATGTAAATAATGTAGGAAGAATGACAATTTTACCGGCCACTTACATCGGAAGCCCGCGCCACATGCACGAGTACGCTCAAGATGCGATGTCTTATGTTCGAAAGTATGGCCGTCCAGACCTATTTATTACATTCACCTGTAACCCACAATGGATTGAAATAAAAAAAGAACTGCTACACAACCAAACACCACTTGATAGGCATGACATCACAGCCAGAGTTTACAAGCAAAAATTAAAATCTTTAATGAATTTCATTACAAAGCATCGTGTGTATGGCCAAGTACGTTGTTGGATGTACTCCGTTGAGTGGCAAAAGCGTGGTTTGCCACATGCTCATATATTAGTCTGGTTGGTTGACAAAATAAGGCCAGAAGAAATTGATTCCATTATTTCAGCCGAAATTCCTGATAAAACGGTTGACCCAAAATTGCATACGATAGTAACTAAACACATGATACATGGACCTTGCGGAGTTTTCAACAACAGCTCACCCTGTATGATCGACGGCAAGTCCTCCAAACGGTACCCGAGAAACTTGCTTGCTGAATCCATCTCGGGAATCGATGGTTACCTATTGTATCGTCGGCGATCAGTTGAGGACGGTGGACGATCTGTAGATGTCAAGATAAAAGGACAAGATTTTCATGTAGACAATCGTTGGATTGTGCCGTTCTCGCCCATATTGTCCAAAACTTTTGAAGCTCACATCAACGTGGAATTTTGTAACTCTGTGAAATCCATAAAGTACATGTGTAAATATGTTAACAAAGGTAGCGACATGGCCATGTTCGCAGTAACAAACACAAATGATGAAGTGTCTCACTATCAGATGGGTCGCTATGTAAGCAGCAATGAGGCTATTTGGCGCATATTTTCGTTTGCAATTCATGAAAGACATCCCACTGTATTGCATTTGGCAGTTCATTTAGAAAATGGACAACGAGTGTATTTCAAACCAAACAACGCTGTTGATAGAGCGGCACGTCCACCTGTGACCACATTGACAGGTTTCTTCTCAATTTGTGCAACTGATCAATTCGCTCGCACTTTGCTGTATGCTGATATGCCGCACTACTACACATGGAACGCATCATCAAAGTCTTTTCAGCGTCGTAAACAAGGAACACCACTTGAAGGATATGAAAATGTATTTGCCACAGATGCTATAGGCCGTATATATACAGTACATCCTAATAACGATGAATGTTATTATCTTAGATTGTTATTGGTGAATGTTCCTGGTCCGACATCTTTTCAACAATTGCGAACAGTTGATGGACATCTGTGTGCGACTTACCGTGAGGCGTGTCAATTATTACGGTTGCTTGAAAACGATTCGCATTGGGATGATACGCTCAAGGATTCCGTGATATCTTCATCGCCGCATCAAATTCGCACACTGTTTGCGATTATAATATCGACATGTTTCCCCTCAAATCCGAATGATTTGTGGATGAAATATAGGGATGACATGTCTGAGGATGTGTTGCATCGCGTGCGTTGTGGAACTTTGAATCCTACATTGGAAATTACGGCAAAGATTTACAATGACACATTGATCATAATAGAAGATATGTGTTTGTTGATTGTCGTGTTTGGGCCTGACAGCACCCAATCGTGCTATGCAAGATGCATTAAACCATGAGTTGCAAAGAGAACTCCAGTACGATACTCAAGCTATGACCGAAGCAGTTCGCACAACTTTTCCGCAATTGAACGAAGAACAAAGGATTGCGTACGATCGTTTAACACAAGCTGTAAACAGTAGGTCTGGGGGGATTTACTTTCTTGATTCTCCTGGGGGTACTGGGAAAACGTTCCTAATTTCATTGCTATTAGCAAAGATCCGATCGCAAAATGAGGTAGCCCTAGCGTTGGCTTCATCTGGAATAGCAGCAACTTTATTAGAAGGCGGACGAACTGCACATTCAGCCTTAAAATTACCATTAAACATGCATATCAACGAAACGCCAGTTTGCAACATTGCCAAAAATAGCGCTATGGCGAAGACTCTCCAAGTATGCAAATTGATAATTTGGGACGAATGCACAATGGCCCACAAGAGGTCGCTGGAGGCACTAGATAGGACGTTAAAAGATTTACGTGATAACCAAAACATTTTTGGTGGAGCTATGATACTGTTGTCAGGTGATTTTCGTCAGACTCTTCTAGTAATTCCTCGATGGTAAGGTCGCAGTTGACAGCTCGACCGGATTAATGACTTTTCCCACAGATTTCTGTCACTTCACAGAATCGAAAAAGGAGCTTATTCAGCGTGTTTTTCCGGACATTAAACAACAATATAATAACCACGATTGGCTAAGTGAACGAGCAATATTGGCAGCAAAAAACAAAGATGTCGATGATGTCAATGCTACCATTCAGAATTTCCTTCCAGGAGAGTTGTTTACGTACAAATCAGTTGACTCGGCCACAAACCAGGATGACGTAGTCAACTATCCTACAGAATTTTTAAATTCATTGGACTTGCCTGGACTACCACCATATAATTTGAAATTAAAAGTAGGGTCAGTTGTCATCATGCTGCGTAATATTAATCAACCTCGACTTTGCAATGGAACGAGATTGGTTGTGAAGAAACTCATGAATAACATCATCGAAGCTAAAATAATCAAAGGAAAATACAAAGGAGAGGATGTCTTAATCCCACGAATACCTATGATTCCAACGGATTTGCCATTTGATTTTAGAGGTTGCAATTTCCCGTGCGTCTGGCGTTTGCGATGACCATAAATAAATCGCAAGGCCAATCGTTGCAATTTTGCGGAATAAACTTAGAGTTTCCCTGTTTCGCAAATGGACAATTATACGTTGCGTGACCGCGTGTCGGAAAACCAACATCCTTATTTATTTACGCACCGCAAAAAAAAACTAAAAATATTATCTACCAGAAAGCACTATATTAATTAACTGTATATGATCATAACTGTCTTGTATTTAATTTAAGCAAAGATTTGTTTATCATGTTCACAGTCCAGAAACGAGCACATCCAAGAAAATTTTAAATTTTTGTATATGAAGTGTATAAATATAAATAAATGACTTATTATGTATATAATATGTGCATTTGGATCCTTAATGTCAACGTGTATTAGTAACTCTTTATTTCCATCTACTTGGGAACCACTTGGCTCGCCAGGACATGATAATATGGTGGAAGTACTAGGCGACTCGGACAAATCTGATTCGATCAGAACATTATCAATGTTGAGCTGCTGGCTGTCTTCAATAACATCAATATCTACCAGAACATTCTTGATGTTGGGCTTTTGGCTGTCTTCAATAACTTGAATGTCCTGTATGTCTTCGGCCGATAAATTTAATTCACAGAATGTCTCCTCAGATGATGAAGATGGCATTGTAGAAACGTGTTTTGGTTTAGATAGCAGCTTTTGCTTTAATATATTTTTTTGTACTTTTGCCCTGTTCACGCGTATTATTCGTTCTACATTCTTACCACACTTGGTACAAAATCTGAAGGTAACAGCGATTATGTTGTAGCATTCGTTGCATCTTAATAATAATTTAATACAATCTGGACAGTTATTATTTTTTTTCTGCCGTTCCATCCTTCTTCTTCTTAATTGGCGTAGAAACCGCTTAAGCGATTATAGCCGAGTTAACAACAGCGCGCCAGTCGTTTCTTCTTCTCGCTACGTGGCGCCAATTGGATATTCCAAGCGAAGCCAGGTCCTTCTCCACTTGGTCCTTCCAACGGAGTGGAGGTCTTCCTCTACCTCTGCTTCCCCCGGCGGGTACTGCGTCGAATATTTTCAGAGCTGGAGTGTTTTCGTCCATCCGGACAACATGACCTAGCCAGCGTAGCCGCTGTCTTTTAATTCGCTGAACTACGTCGATGTCGTCGTATATCTCGTACAGCTCATCGTTCCATCGAATGCGGTATTCGCCGTGGCTAACGCGCAAAGGACCATAAATCTTTCGCAGAACTTTTCTCTCGAAAACTCGCAACGTCGACTCATCCGTTGTTGACATCGTCCAAGACTCTGCACCATACAGCAGGACGGGAATTATGAGTGACTTATAGAGTTTGGTTTTGTTTGTCGAGAGAGGACTTTGCTTCTCAATTGCCTACTCAGTCCGAAGTAGCACCTGTTGGCAAGAGTTATCCTGCGTTGGATTTCTAGGCTGACATTGTTGGTGGTGTTTACGCTGGTTCCAAGATAGACGAAATTATCTACGACTTCAAAGTTATGACTGTCAACAGTGACGTGAGTGCCAAGTCGCGAATGCGACGACTGTTTGTTTGATGACAGGAGATACTTCGTCTTGCCCTCGTTCACTGCCAGACCCATTTTCTGTGCTTCCTTGTCCAGCCTGGAGAAAGCAGAACTAACGGCGCGGGTGTTGAGGCCGATGATATCAATGCCGTTCCATCCACTTTTTACAAAACGGACAATGCATTTTAAGGAGTTGAGGGATATTTAGCTTCACTATAACTATATTATTGTTGTTTGAATTCTTTATTTTCTCGATGACAAATGTAGTTCTTCTTCTTTTCCTAACCATGGCGATCGTCAAAAAAAAAAAAAAATCGACAGATGTAGTTTGATAGTTACAGTGTAAATATTTTGTCAGTATTCACGCAAAAAAAAATTGTCTATGGTAAAATGTCACTTGAAATGTTAACGTCTCTTTGCTGTGCATCTATACTATAATTCTTTAATATTCCTAAAAATCTAAAAGCCGCAAATTTCAATAAAATTAAAAAAGTATTGTGTCGTATGTTTGTGACTTACTAAATATGCCTCCAATAATTAGGCGGTGCGAAGTTCGCCGGGTCAGCTAGTTAATTATATTTATATATTTTGAAATTTGAAATTGAAATTTAAATACACGATGTTATGGTCAAAGTTGATATTATGTTGTCGATTCAAAAGTCTTGTTTTAATGCGTTCTTCAATTCGAGTGGAACTGAGAGTACAAATACCGTCAACTGTTTGACAGAGTTTTAATCAGACTAACGAACAACAATTCATTTTTATTTATATAAATAGATATTGCCGATGCGAACGAAATTACAGTTCTTAAGAACTGCAATAACAAGACCTCGCTGCTGACGTCAGCGTTACCGACCAGCTCCAAACAATTAAAACTCGGTTGGCTAACATAAGCAAAATTTAAACAAAAAGTACAAAAACACTGCGGCAATCAAAGACAAAGCGCGGTTAACGTCGCAACAAATAACGAAACGTAAACACTGAAAATAATATCATTGCTGTAATGCAGGAAATTGTCCACTTGACCAATATTTCCGTCCTTACAAATGGTTGCGACAGCATTAGGATAAGAAAGAAACAAGTAACGAAGGGCAAAGTTCGGGTATAACCGCACTTTTCATACTCTTTGCAACTTGCGGGATTAGTTATATGGGGTCTATGGCAAATTTTCATCTGATTTTATTTATTCTAAGCTAAAAAATGCTTCGTTATTAGAAAAGCACGTTATCTTATTTTTTATTAAGATAATTAAGAGAAGTATTGACCTGATTCAACCTATTGGTATCACGCAGTCACACCATTATCAAGAAAGGATTCTCTCTGAATTTCAATTATACGTCTGACATATTAATCGATATCCACAATTTCGAAACCTAGAGGTTTGAATAGTTTTGCTTTTACTATGACAAGTTTAGGTTATAGGCATGCATACTTCAAAGAAACTTCTTGTGTAAGTTTATATTTTTATATTAATTGCTTTCAATTTGATCACAACAGTATACTTATACACTTATAGGTTTTCGGTTAATGGCGTTTAATGGGCATGGCAGTGGTTTGCCAGAAACACTTCTACCAAATTTCGTCAAGATATTTTAGTTTTTAATGAAGTTATCGCTTGCGCAGATGGATGGACGGACGGTGAGACAAACGCTTGTCTCGTCGTCCTCATCATCTATATGTATACTAATATGAGAAAAAATATTAAGACTAAAAACTAATTCTTAATTTATTCTTCATAATCTATGTCGTCCCCTTCAAAATAATCCTCTTGGCCCCAATACATTTGTAACAACGTTTTCGCCAATCCTCGAAACATTTGTTAAAGTCAATAGCCTTCAATGCGCGTAGTGATTCACGTTTGTAGTCTTCAATTGACTTAACCTTCCCCGGAAAAGTCATTTGCGTTTGTTTAATAGCCAGAAGTCACGCGGAACTAACTGAAGCAAATACGATGGCTCGATATTGGTTGAAAATTTGTCGAAAAACTCACGAAGAATCAATGTTGTATGCGAAGGTGCATTGTCGTGGTGTAAATAATATGTAGGACAGTAAGACTTAGCTTCAGTAAAATTTTTAAAATAAAGAGTCGGAATCATTTTGACCGCCCTAAAGACGAGTCATGTTTCTCTAAAAAAGATTGGCATCAGTGTTTCTTCTTCTACCGCTTATGCGGTTGTAGTCGAGTTTAAAACAGCGCGTTCACTGTTCGGCGCCATTTGGAGATTCCAAGTGACTACACTTGGCCTTCTCCACTCGGGAATACTTCAGAGCTGGAGTGTTTTGCACGACATAAACTAGCCAGCGCAGCCGATGTTTCTTAATTCGCTGAACTATGTCAATGTCGTCGTATATCTCATACAGCTCATCGTTCCAACGACTGCTTTATTCGCCGTTTTTAATGCGACAAGGTGTCAGTTCTTTCCTTATTTGTGTTTTAAGCACAACCACCACGATACTCCCCGAGAAGTCAGTCCGCATGAGCAGGTTGGATCAAACTCCAAGAGGTCCTGCTCCCGAGGTACCAGAAATAAGTCTCGCGTCAGACCTATTTCCAAGACAGCTTCCGTACTGTCCTGGATTGGTGACCAGTGGTTGGACCTCATACGCACATTACACGCACTCACCATTCACACAAGAAGCTAACTCTAATTCTCAGTGAAACGCCTTCGTCGCCTTAACAATTCACGCGCAAACGATCCTTACTGTTCGACATTCCGACTAGTGGAGATCACACCGCTAACAACTAGACGTTCAGCAGTCAAGCTAATCTCCATACCACCCAGATCAGTAATGTCCGAGTACATCGGGCATTCTGCAATTAAATGCGCCCAATCGTCTACCCCGCCCCACAAAAACTACCCGACCTCTCAGGTATGTGCCTCTCATGCAACAAAGCATTCATAGGCCCATGCCGCCTTAAGCTGAAAACCTACACTCAGACAGAATCTGAAGTCTGGGTTATCCTTAGCAAACCCAGCCTCCCGAATGTACTTATAAGTCGCTCGGCTGTTAGTATTATTGTGCCACTTACGGAGCCGCTGTATGGTTGGAAGCAGTTACGATAGTCTTGGGGTCCCAAAAATTTCTTTCAGTACAGCACTGTATGATGCTTGCTGTATATAAAACCGTCTCAACGGATGCTATGTAGGTTATGTTAGGACTACCCCCCTTGAGTCTATCACTGCCGCGGAATGTCTGGACTTCCGATCATGTGGAGAGGGAGGGATATCTAGGAGCAAGAAACTTCTAGATGATAGGGTCAGTTGTAGGTGACAAGTCGCTCGGCTGTTAGTATTATTGTCCCAACGGACTTGTCACCTACAACTGACCCTATCATCTAGAAGTTTCTTGCTCCTAGATATCCCTCCCTCTCCACATGATCGGAAGTCCAGACATTCCGCGGCAGTGATAGACTCAAGGGGGGTAGTCCTAACATAACCTACATAACATCCGTTGAGACGGTTTTATATACAGCAAGCATCATACAGTGCTGTACTGAAAGAAATTTTTGGGACCCCAAGACTATCGTAACTGCTTCCAACCATACAGCGGCTCCGTAAGTGGCACAGTCCACAAACAAGCCACGATATATGGTGCGAACAGCACAAAGTCCAAGACCCCTATCACTCAGCAAAATGTGTCGTATTCTGCCTACTATTGCTTTCAGTCACTCCTTCACATTCGCCAAGTGAAGGTATTTGACTTGCGTTACGTACCTGACAATCCCCTTAAGTAGCATTGTCACCATTTTTTCCATCTATATGTTTACCCCACCCCTAAACCTCAAGTATGTACAATCTCTAAGATATATCCTCCGCCCGCTCTAGATTAAATCGCGAGCAACCTTTGACCAGAAGCAGAAAGTCTCCTGGGGCAATGCCACAATGCCCTTAAATGCGCAGTTGTGGCAATGGGGTGCATTAACGCAACCGGTAGCTCCGTGGCCTTCCTGACCGCATCTTCGACAGACATCTGATTTGGCTCTACACCCAGCCACCCTATCCGGTCGCACCCAGAAGGAAACCACTTAATGTAGCACTTAGCTGCCTCCATGAGAGCGGACATCACTTTGTCCGTTCCCTCCAGAACGCCATTGGTACAACCATCAGGGGCTGCATTCCAGGGACGACTGACTATCCTCACGTCAGATCTCTGGAATGGCAGGCTAAAATCAGCCGAAGTAGCTCTTCCATGAACTATTCTTGGGAGATCTCCGTACCTCCGTCCTTGGACTACATCCCGTGGACCCAACTTCCGGCTGACAGTCATGTCCAACCGCACCTCCCCTGCGAAAAACCCACCATCTTTTTAATTGCTTCCTTAGAGGAAGTTGCAGGCCGCTTACTCCTACCACAACGGATCAGGTCTCCAGGGGCTTCGGCGTCACCGGTGCAATCACTTCAAGCACAGGTGCTGGGGCGCAGGCATCGGTGCCGATAGAGCCGTCATTGAACTACTTGGCGGAGAGGAGTGCCTCCTACAACTTCCTTTAAGGGCGTCGCCTTGTCCACAAAGATGTGCATTCTCAGTGATAACCGTCATTAGAAGTGCCTCGTATTTTCAGGCAAGCTCCAACAGCCCCTTCGCGGTTTCCAGGTGCGGTGTCAGGAGTCACAATTTCCAACACTAGACAGGGCAATCCTGTCCAGATCCAACTAACACTGAGACAACTGAGCGCCAGATGCTTAGCAAAATTACTCCTGATTCGCAGTCCAGTCAATCAAAACGCCAAAAACACGTCACAAATCTGAAACCGTTCGGTGTTTCCGCCAACAACACAAATGTGGATGACCACGTTGCCCAAATACTACACTAAGAATTCGCAGTTACCGCTCTGCACGTCGAAATTATACATATTAACGTAAAAATGTGTACCCGCACAAAAAACATACGCGGTCGTTAAGGCGAGCAACAACACTGCTATAAGATGCATCCGCCGACTACACAAACCAGGCAATGACGGTGCCAACACAATCGCTCAAATTAACCACCGTCCAAAAGAAAATACTGCAGAAAAACACTTTGAAAATCGCAACGATGCGCACGCAAATCTATCCGCGTCGATATTCATCTAACGAATGCAACTGTGATGACGGGAGATATTTCGTCTTGCCCACGTTCGCGACCAGACCCATTTGCTTCGCTTCTTTACCAGAACTAACGGTGCCGTTGTTATGCTCAATGATATCGATGTCATCGACGTATGTCAGCAGTTGGACACTCTTGTAGAATATTGGAAATTTAGATTTTGTCTTATCCGCGGATTTTCAATCAGGGTGTTTTTCTACGTGACGTGTCCCAAACCCAATACACAATCCAAGGGAGGGATAATATGACTTTTAATTTTAATCCGCCAGCAAACGAATGTTTTTTTGCTACCCAGAGGATATTAGGTCTTAGACCTGAAGTCGTGAGCTGATTTACCCATACGTTAACAAATTGTTTCTGGTCATTTCCAAATGAATAGCATTCAGAAAACTTTCCTCGTATGCGTGAACTTTTACACATGATTCCACCTTCAGGGTTTTAGACTTTTATTATTAAGTTCAATATATTTATATAAACCCAACTAGCTCAGTCGACAGAACGTTGTCCTTAGACAAAGCAACGAAGTTAAAGGCTTAAACGAACTTAGCAGTAAAATTAGCGGATTTAAATTGTTGAAAATAAATAAATATAAAAGTACTCATCCTCGAGAAACCCTACTTCCTTTACAATTTATATGTTTATACAATTGAAAAATATAACTTACAATGACCAACAAGAATCAGCAGTAGACAAAGTAACGAAGTTTAAGGCTTAAACGAATTTAGGAGTAAAATAAACTAAGTTAAATTGTTAAACAGAAAAAAAATTAAAAATAAAAGTACACATTCGACGAAACCCTAGGAGAAGGCCACATACAAAATGTAGTTGAAGTCAGTCGGTCGGATTCGGAGATATGTGATTTCACATAACAGGGGGCGATACCACGCCCACACTTCAGTTTTTATTACGGTTCCTAGAAAGCCATCTCATGCCATCTCGATCGTAGAACTTTTAGCAGTTTTTAACAGTTATACATATGATAAATGAACGGCGTTATCTCTTGGATGAAATATCCGTTTTAATGTGTCGATAGGGATAGTAAAGAGATATGTATTCAACAAATTTGATTACTGTAGCTTAAGTTGTTTAGGAGATACTCGTTTGTACTTTAAAATAACTAGAGGGCGAGACCAAGTCTGCATTTTCAAATTTTCAAAATTTTTAGCCCACGGGAGTTATGTGTACACTATCATCCCAACCAGACACCACACAACAAAATACTATAAATTGGACAAAATAAAAGATTAAAGAAAAACAAGTAAACATTACAAAAAATATAAGATAACAAGTAGAGATAAAGAACATAATGCAAATGTATACAAACATGTTTTGGTCCTTATGTTTGACTATAATGATAACCAAAACATTATCGGGTAAACCCCACAGTCATGTTTGTTTGCATTCAATAGAA
>NW_026089622.1:24218203-24250439 GCF_024586455.1 Bactrocera neohumeralis
TTTAGATGGCAAACTAAAAGTTTAGGGGGCGTCTCGTCAAAAATAATCAATTTGGTAAATAACGGACACCCTAGTATATATGTATGGTTGTATATTAAATACAAAGCAATACAATAAAATCAATATAATCTCTGTATGTATGCAAAGTGAAAAGGGAGAGCCAACAACTGAAAGTGCACTTGTTTTGTTGTAGTTTGCTTTTTTTTTTTTGCACTGCTTTCAGTAATTCGCACTCGTTACCTGGTGCGTCGGCTGTTTGCCGGCGCTTACGTCCCTTTGGCACAGGATGCAGCGGCAGCTCATTCCCACGACGGCAGCGGCAGCAGCGGATTGATGGCAGCAGCGGCTTGATGGCAGCAGCGGCTTGATGGCAGCAGCGGCTTGATGGCAGCGATGTGATGGCAGCAGCGAATAATGGCAGCGGCGAGTGATGATAGCAGCGACTGATGGCAGCAGCGACTGATGGCAGCGATGTGATGGCAGCAGCGAATAATGGCAGCGGCGAGTGATGATAGCAGCGACTGATGGTAGCAGCGACTGATGGCAGCAGCGAATAATGGCAGCGGCGAGTGATGATAGCAGCGACTGATGGCAGCAGCGACTGATGGCAGCAGCGATTGATGGCAGCGATGTGATGGAGTTGACGTAGCAAAATTGGACACTTGGCGACACTATATATTTACGGGGTTTGGTAGCGGCACTGGAAGCGGTAAGTATTTAATAGCGGTCCTTCACTCTTACGGCTTAAAAAGCGGTATTTTGTTGCGGTAGTGTTTAACGGCACTTCACGGTTAACTTGTAATTTAATTTTTTTTTTTTTCCAGACGGCACTTTTACACAATGTATGTATATAATTAATTTTATATTTTTTTTTTTTACTTTTAGCCGAGACTATTTCGAACCACTTGGTGTTATTAACGTGAAACACACTGTACCGCACCTTCTTCACGTCACGTATACGCGTATATATGTATGTATGTAAGTAGAGTACCGCTTTTTTCTAATTTTTTCACACTCCACTTTACGTATAGATGTATGTATGTAAATTATGCTTGTCACTTAGCCTTTTTTGGTGTATGTATGTATATAAGTATTTAATACTTTTCACGCCACTTTTTCTTTTTGTTATCACTTTAGTTATGTGTTTTATGTTTTATAATTATTTTTCCTCTTTTGTGTTTCAGGTATCACTGCACTTAACCACTTTTAGTATATGTACCAATTATATGTATGTATTTGTATTTTTCTTTTGGTATATTTTTGATTTCTTTATAATATATATTTGTTTTAGGTGTTGTTTTTTTTTTTATGTTTAATTTATGTCCACTTCACTTTCACGAAGGACCGAAAACGAAACGAATTGACAGGCAATTAGTTAAGAAACGAAAACGAAAGTTATGAAATATATGCTAAGCTCACGCACTTAGTCCCTGCTCGGGCGCCATGAAAAATCTCAAGCGTTTTTGAGATGCGAAAAAATATAACTGGGAATGCGCGAATAATTAAAAGCCTAATTGCCTGTCACGAGAAAAAGATTCCGACAAATGAAAAAGACACGTCCGTTCGATTTCACGGTTTAATTACAATGCTTCATTTATTCCGTTCTTGGAATTGGTTAGCCTAAATCTTAAAAACTAACGGCTTAAGCTAGTGGTAATGTAAATACAAGGGGTAAGTAATTATCTTTCGTTAAGTATTGTAATAGAATTAAGGTAAGTAATAAAAGAAGGTAATATAAATGTATTATTAAGGTAAGTATGCTATTTTGTACAATTCATTATTTATAAGTTCAATTTCATAAGTTCTAATAATAATTTTATATTTCATTTTTCTAATTTAGATTTAGATTTACAAAGGATGTCGCTTGGCGCAACACCAATAATACCATGGAATGATGTCAGAGTTGGGAGGAGGTAGAATTTCAGTTTTTTGTCTGAGTTAAATAGGTTTAGAAAGGTATGCTGTTTGATTTCGATGTCTCCTGCTATGGATTTCGCGAAAAAAATGCTTTCGTTATTTATTGGATTGGGCACGATAGAGGATCGTATATAGTTTTTCGTAGATCCTGTATCTACTAAAATTTTCACAATATCTCCACTCTTCAGCCTGCATTCAACACATGGCAGCGAAGAGTGACTCATTCTAAAAAATGTAAATCAGTCGTGTCTATGTAGCTATCGTCCTGACCTTCATCATTTCTGTCTCTGTAACATTCGTCATCGTAATGGCTAGAGTTGTCGTTCGTCTGCTTGTCAATTGTTGTGGTAGGATAGTAAGCTTGGGGTTGTTCGGAATCTATATGGAAATTCCTTTGGATTTTATTAGGGGGCACAGGAGCTGGAGGGTTGCCAGGAGGAGGTCTTTTGTTAATAGGGTCATTATTACGTGGCCTATTCATATAATTAATATTCCTAGTTCGCAGTGATGGGTCAATGTCCATTGGTTCTGGACGTGGCTGTGGCTTATGCAAAGGACGTGGTGGTGGATTGTAATGCTGTTGTGCATATTGGGGCGCCTGTTGCTGGCGTTGAACTTGATAGTTCATTTGCGGTGGTCCATGTGGAGTGGCTGCGTACAACCTTGGTTGGGGCAAGTATGCCAATTCGGGGTAAAACTCATTGTTTATCCTTCTGGGAGGTAGTGATGGACGAAACTCTTGTGGTTTCCTGCTGATATTGTTATTATTGCTCAAGGCATAATGTGACCTGAAGGTTTGATTCTCTAGTTTGAGACACAGGTGGAGTGCCTGAGGGAGATCTGCTGGTTCCCTCATTCCAAGGAGTCTCGGTAGATCTACTTTGAGTCCGCGAACGAACGTGTCTAGGGCTTTATCCCTATACGTACGAGTTAGAAGGTGCATGGCTTCTGCACCGACTTCCATGCATCCGAGTTTGTTCAGAATTAGTGAGAGATGAGAATATACCTTTTGGTAAAATTTTTGAATTGTATTGCTACCCTGTACGAGAGAGGTCATTTGGTATTCAAGGGTACCGAGGTCGCGTTTATCCGCGTAATGCAATGTTAGGCAACTGGAGATCGCCTTCCAATCCAGTGGAGTGTTATAGGACTCCAAGGCAATGTCGGCATTGCCCACGATTTTGTTTCTAATGACATTGAGGATGCCATAATATTTTGGGGTACCTCTTTAAGGCTCATATATCTGGAGGATCCTGTCCACACTTTTCCTCCAAGATGTGAATTCTCCCGGATTTCCGGAGAACTCCCGAAGACATCGTACCACATCTGGTATTTTGTCTAATTCAGAGACATTCCCGGGTAGTCTTGAGTCTATGGTAATGTCCGTGAAGTTTGAAAAGTTGGAATTTGGGTTAAGGGCGGCTTGAACCATGTTTCGCCCTTCAGTCCTTAAGACATTGTTCACAATTCCTGTGATTACGGTAGTTAACTCATCCATAGAGAATGAATTAAAAGAGGCAAGAGGCTGACCAGAAGGTGCTGGTGGCCCTTGGGGTGCGAGGTTGGCAGGATTAACTGGCATGATTGATATATTTCTATTATTCACTTTTTTATTTTAAAAATTTAATTTATCTCTAGCTTATTTTGTTTTGAGTTAAAACTTTCCTTTCTAAATTTTTCACTTTTAGTTAGCTTTTCGATATAATATTATCTCGTCTAGTTCAATTATTTTTTTTCTGAATTACGCTCTCTTTCTTAAATTATGTCACTATTCTTAAATTGTGTTCACCTTTGCATTAAAGATTTCTTAAACATAGTTTGTTTCACATTAAACAGTTTCACTTTTTATATTTTAAAAATTCTTTTACGTATGTGAATATATTAATATTTATTCTTAAAATTAATTCTTACTCTAGTAGCAGGAACATTCTCCTGGGCAGGCGGCTAACGTCTTGCGTTTCCCGTTTGCTATTGGCGACTAGGGGGCCTCTTTTCCTGCACTTCTGTTGAGTCCTAGCCCAAGCCTTCGCCGTCTATGGGGTGGTAAGTATTATCCTTGTCTTCTAATGGTAGCCGCTGAGTATCACGACAGCACAAACTTTTTAACCAAGACTTGTGGATACACCCGCGAATTGTATTGATACGAAACGCGACTAGCGAAGGCCCCACGTTGGGCGCCAGTTAAGAAATTTTATGTTAATTTCTTTTAAAAAAAATTTTATTTATTACTTGTTCGTTTCATTACAGAGCTAAGACTAAACTTAAGAATTAATTTACTTAAAACCTAAGCTATGTTGCACTGGCCAACTGCTGACTTTGTTGCCGATTCTCCGAATTGGCTTATTTCGGTTGCGCGTGTTGGATTTCCGCTTCACGCCGAAAAATGAGCTTTTATGCTGATGAAAGCGTCTGGCTTTTGCTGTGGGAAATGTTGTGCAACTAAAAATGCATTTCCGCTATAATTTGCTCATTATTGCTGATTACGTGTTATTACTTATTTAGTAATTGTTAACATTTGCCATGTTAACATATAATTAGTAAGCGTTAGACTATATATAAATACAAGTACAAGCAGTTTGAATAAAATCACCGACCAATTATCCATGAAAATTTATCTCCATTTTGGTAGTTGGATAGCACAAGTTCGTTTGAAAGGTTCCATACGTGGGCGTCATGCGCTGCTCCACCATAAACTCTACTTACAGCTCTTATATATGTACATGTTAAATCTAATGATAAAGTATAATAAATAAGTCTGAATAAAACGCCGCAATATAAACTTACCACCATAGCATTGACGATGTGCTTTAGCTTTCGATTAAAAAAGGGATATTCTAACCATCTGGATGTGAGTTCCATCAACAGCATCTATTATTCCTGGTAATCCAAATTTTGCATAAAAATAATTCTTAGCTTCACGCATTTCTTGTGAGTTCATTTCATATTTTATATGTTTCGGACACATTGTTTTTTCAATAGCATTCAAAACTACTGCAATAAATTTAGATGTAGTGGACTAAGCTAACCCTACAAACTGGTCTTGCTTCCTTTGATCAAGGAATTTTAAAGTAGCAGCGAGTTTTATAGCTGGTTTTACTGCTGTGGATCTTAAAGGTACCGTCAGTTCCTCAGTTATGCCTTTTAAGACATAATCAAAGTCTTCCTTAGAAAGTCTAAAGTTTTGTATGAATCCTAAATACAAAAACAGTTTATAACCGAACATAATACATATGCATGTACATAACAAATGCGATAATTCCATAATACATATAACATTAAATTCATTCCTTAAATATCTTCTCGTAATCCTTTCCTCAATAATCTCCTCGCCCTCCATTCACAATGCAACGGAATCCACATTTTTCAAATAAATTTAAACTTATTTAATTTTATTTTGACATTAAGCATTCGGAAATTCTGGCACAGGGCGGTATAACTTTCGTATATTTAAAAGCTTATTTCGACTTTTTTACAGAAAACTAAAACATATTCGAGTCGAATATTAAATTCGAATAGAATTAACTTTCGAATGGAGATACATAATATGGAGGCGTCCATAAGCGAAGTCGTATCGAAATCTAAAGGAACTTGTGCTCCGTCAGTTGGTCCCTTTTGTTAGTTTGATATGGTGTCGTCATGTGTGTTATATTCGTATGTGGTGCGCTTTAAGTGCGCGTGATGTGAAATGTAAGAGGTGGTGTGTGATGATTTTTGCAATAATAAATGAACTTGCACCGCCCTCGCCGTTACAACATTGCCCTCTTATTGACTGTGAAAGGACAGCAACATAATTGGCGCCCAACGAACGAGAATCTAATCTCTTAGATTAGAAATGTGTCGTAATATGTGAGTTCATTATAAATTTTGTTAACCATACCTAAATTGTAACCAAACTGCTGTGTACTGTGTGTATATCAAGCTAAATAAGAATATATACAGAATATTATATATAAAAATAAGTTGGGTTTTTGTATATTGGCTTTAGCTGACTAAACCGTTGCATGAAATGAAAAATGGCCTGAACCATTTTGAAGGAACCCAATTAAAATAGTTTGTATAAAATAAAATTTAAAAAAAGTTACTTTTTAATCGACTTACGAGCGTAAATTTTCAAAAAATGACTTTTCCATAAATTTAAAAATATATTTTTTTTTGTTTTGTTTTCCAATGGATTTATTTGTAAATAGTTTGAATCGTTCAATTTCGGTCATTTGCTTTCTTTATTTCGGCTATTCAAAAGGTACATTATTTAGTGAAAACTTTATGAGTGTTTCGTAATCAATCAAGTGATCAATTACAGATCACACTTTTTTTTGCATGGTGCTTACACCATCAAATTGATGCAAATATTTGTGGGGAAATTCCTGATCCAGAGATAGATCCAGCATTATACGAAGTGGTGAGAACCACCTTGGACCTTGCAGACACCCCAGTCCTACTTCGGTTTGTATGTCTGACAATAAATGCACGAAACGCTATCCACGCTTTTCTTTGGGAAACGTAAACTGGAAATGATGAATATCAATTGCATCGGCGTCGCTCACCAGGCGACAATGGTAAAACTTTCAGCATTCAATTTTGAAGAGTGAATATCGAAGTTGACAAGACATGGATCGTACCATATTCACCATTATTGTCTAATTCACATTCAAATATGAGATCAATGTTGAAAATTACAGTTTGGTGAAATCGATCAAATACGTTTGCAAGTACATCACCGAAGAAAGCAACATGGCGGTTATTGGCCTTGAAATGAAGCGTTTGTAAGATATTTACTTTTGTAATTCATGAACATTTTCCGACTATTGTGCTTCTCGCAGTTCATTTAGAGCAGGCCAAAGAGAAAGCAAAGACTAATTTATACAATCCACCCGAAAAACGACGATTGCTTCTACCTTCGGTTGCTATTGATTAATGAACGCGGCTCAACTTCATTTGTGTTATTGTGTACGGTGTGCGCAACTTTTTGAGAATCAATGGACGATGCGATAGCTACTTCGCATGCCACTGAAGTTATGGGACAGGATATCAATTCCATATGCCTTTTGCCAATTCACTTCAATGAACGATGAACTCATCACGAATGTTTATCCGAATATTGGCCAAATTATCGTAACTACAATTGCTTGAGTGCACGCGCAATTTTAGCTGCCAAAAATACTGATGGTAATGACTGAAACTGAAAGGTCAAAGTCAAATTCCGAGAGGTTTGCGCTCATACAAATTGATCGATCGTCTTGATAATGAAGGCGAAGCCATGAATTATCCAGTTAAATTTCTAGATTTTTTTTTGGTAAGGCTTGGTATGTCGCCGCATCATTGGCGCCGAAACCGTGTAATGGAATCCGATTGATAGTGACTCAGCTATCGAATATAAGGGGGCAGAATGCTTCATACGAATTCTTTTGAGTTCCAAGGATTTTTCCAATTGAATTCAAACGTATTCAGTTTCCAGGTAAAATTGCATTTGCGATGACAATTAACAGGACACAAGGATAGTCGGTAGAAGTGTGTAGCATAAATCTGGAAATGCTATGTTTTTTCAGACGGCCAGATATACGTGGCGTTTTTAGGAGTTGGAAAGCCATCTTCTCTGTACATTTACGCACCGGAACAAATGTGTTTATCAAGTTGCGTTATGTTGAAAAAAATTTATAAAAATCGCAAATAAATGATTTTCAACACAACACAAATTTAACTTTCTTTTCATTTCAAAACACATAATTTCACAAATATAAAAAATTTACATACGTGCTTCATACATAAGCGGTTCATATCAATTAGTATTATTCGCGATAATATAAAAACGTCAGTGTAAACAATAGCGCATATGATCTTCACTTATTTGACACTCACCACTTTGCTAAGCGTTCACTATTTTTTTTAAATCGAAACGAAATTATTTTAATTTAAAAATTTAGTTGTCTATTCGTAAATATGGTTAAATTTTTTTTATTAAGATAATAATTGATTGGAGGATGGGGTCATGTGTAGAAGTTCACGCAAGTGAGGAAAGTTCTCTGATCGCCATTCACTTGGGAGTGGCCAGAAACGATTCTTTTACATATGACTCAAGCAGCTCACGACTTCCGGTCTTTGACCAAGTATCCTCTGGGTATCCTAAGAACAAACATCCCCTGCATAGGGTTGTGCGCTGGGTTTGGGACCCGCCACGTAAAAAGCCTATCCCAATGAAAAGCGACAAACAGCCTCGGATGAGAAACCCCTCTTTTGATGACGACCATGGCAAACGAAATAAGGATAACGATATCAGAGCATGCACCTGGAATGTCCGGTCCCTTAATTGGGAAGGTGCCGCTGCCCAGCTGGTTGATGTCCTCGTGAAAGTAAAGGCTGACATCACCGCCGTCCAAGAAATGCGATGGACGGGACAAGGACAAAGACGAGTAGGTCCTTGTGACATTTACTACAGTGGCTATATAAAGGAGCGCAAGTTTGGTGTGGGATTCGTGGTGGGAGAGAGACTCCGTCGCCGAGTACTATCATTCACTCCGGTGAATGAACGTCTAGCCACAATCCGCATCAAAGCGAGGTTCTTCAACATATCGCTGATCTGCGCCCACGCTCCGACGGATGAGAAGGACGATGTGACCAAAGATGCATTTTATGAGTGCTTGGAACGCACTTATGAGAGATGCCCCCGCCACGATGTCAAAATCGTGCTTGGCGACTTTAACGCCAGGGTGGGCAAAGAAGGTATATTTGGCACTACGGTCGGTAAATTCAGCCTCCACGAGGAAACATCCCCAAATGGGTTGAGGCTGATCGACTTCGCCGGGGCCCGAAATATGGTTTTCTGTAGTACTAGATTCCAGCACAAAAAAATTCATCAAGCTACCTGGCTGTCTCCGGATCGAAAAACTACCAACCAGATCGATCATGTTGTGATAGACGGAAGACACGTCTCCAGTGTTTTAGATGTGCGTGCGCTCCGAGGTCCTAACATCGACTCGGACCCCTATCTTGTTGCAGCCAAGATTCGCACCCGCCTCTGTGCAGCAAAAAACGCACGCCAGCAAACACAAGGAAGGTTCGACGTCGAAAAGCTGCAATCACAACAGACTGCTTAACGTTTTTCTACTCGGCTTGCACTCCTGCTCTCTGAGAGCACTCATCAACAACTCGGTATAAGGGAACTGTGGGACGGCATTTTAAACTCCTTACGTACAGCTGCATCCGAAACCATTGGTTTTCGGAAAGTGCAAAAGAACAACTGGTACGACGTGGAGTGCCGCGCCGCAGCGGAGAGAAAACAGGCTGCCTACCTCGCAACGTTACGATCGACCACTACACGTGCAGGATGGGATAGATACCGAGAATTGAAGAGGGAAGCGAGACGCATCTGCAGACAGAAAAAGAAAGAGGCCGAAATGCGTGAGTATGAAGAGCTTGATAAGCTGGCCGACAGGGGTAATGCTCGAAAATTCTACGAAAAAATGCGGCGGCTTACAGAAGGTTTCAAGACCGGAGCATACTCTTGTAGAACCCCAAAGGTGATCTAGTGACCGATGCCCAGAGCATACTTAAATTATGGAGGGAACACTTCTCCAGCCTGCTGAATGGCAGAGAATGCACAACGCCAGGAGAAGGCGAACCCGATTCCCCAATCGATGACGATGGAGCAGACGTCCCATTGCCCGACCATGAAGAAGTTCGAATAGCAATTACCCGCCTGAAGAACAACAAAGCGGCGGGGGCCGATGGATTACCGGCCGAGCAATTCAAACACGGCGGCGAAGAACTGATAAGGAGCATGCATCAGCTTCTTTGTAAAATATGGTCGGACGAAAGCATGCCCAACGATTGGAATTTAAGTGTGCTATGCCCAATCCATAAAAAAGGAGACCCCACAATCTGCGCCAACTACCGTGGGATTAGCCTCCTCAGCATCGCATATAAGGTTCTATCGAGCGTATTGTGTGAAAGATTAAAGCCCACCGTCAACAAACTGATTGGACCTTATCAGTGTGGCTTTAGACCTGGAAAATCAACAACCGACCAGATATTCACCATGCGCCAAATCTTGGAAAAGACCCGTGAAAGGAGAATCGACACACACCACCTCTTCGTCGATTTCAAGGCTGCCTTCGACAGCACGAAAAGGAGCTGCCTCTATGCCGCGATGTCTGAATTTGGTATCCCCGCAAAACTAATACGGCTGTGTAAACTGACGTTGAGCAACACGAAGAGCTCCGTCAGAATCGGGAAGGACCTCTCCGAGCCGTTCGATACCAAACGAGGTTTCAGACAAGGCGATTCCCTATCGTGTGACTTTTTCAACCTGCTTCTGGAGAAAATAGTTCGAGCTGCAGAACTTAGTAGAGAAGGTACCATCTTTTATAAGAGTGTACAGCTGCTGGCGTATGCTGATGATATTGATATCATCGGCCTTAACACCCGCGCCGTTAGTTCTGCTTTCTCCAGACTAGACAAGGAAGCAAAACAAATGGGTCTGGCAGTGAACGAGGGCAAGACGAAATATCTCCTGTCATCAAACAAACAGTCGTCGCACTCGCGACTTGGCACTCACGTCACTGTTGACAGTCATAACTTTGAAGTTGTAGATAATTTCGTCTATTTAGGAACCAGTATTAACACCACCAACAATGTCAGCCTGGAAATTCAACGCAGGATTGCTCTTGCCAACAGGTGCTACTCCGGACTGAGTAGGCAATTGTGAAGTAAAGTCCTCTCTCGACGAACAAAAGCTAAACTCTATAAGTCGCTCATAATTCCCGTCCTGCTATATGGTGCAGAGGCTTGGACGATGTCAACAACTGATGAGTCAACGTTGCGAGTTTTCGAGAGAAAAGTTCTGCGAAAGATTTATGGTCCTTTGCGCGTTGGCCACGGCGAATATCGCATTCGATGGAACGATGAGCTGTACGAGATATACGGCGACATTGACATAGTTCAGCGAATTAAAAGACAGCGGCTACGCTGGCTAGGTCATGTTGTCCGAATGGACGAAAACACTCCAGCTCTGAAAGTATTCGACGCTGTACCCGCCGGGGGAAGCAGAGGAAGAGGAAGACCTCCACTCCGTTGGAAGGACCAAGGGGAGAAGGACCTGGCTACGACGTGCAGGTTCAAACTGCTGGCGAAAAATAACTGCTGAGGTGACAGCCCTTTTTGTTCGGTTGGTATCCAGTGTGGCGAATGTTTGCGTGTGAGGATGTGAGGTGCTCTCGCGTGTGGGTTGCATTCATGTGTGTTCTCTTGGTGTGGTGTATTGAAGTGTGACAGTGTTGTGACTTCGTGTACAGCTGCATGGTTATAACGGCTTTTAAGGGGGAGGATTATATCGTTTAGCCAACGATGCCTAGTCGGTGCAACGCGTTGCGGACGCTATTGACGGGGCTCAGGATGGCCTGCAGTGGTTCGACGTCGTACCGCCCGATTTGTTTGCCTTGATCTGCTCGTACTTGAGGCAGCTGGCCGACTTACATCGCGTCGTGTGACGGGGTGTGCCACAAATCCCCTGAAACACTCTCCTGTGTCACATGCGTGTCAGTGAGAACTTTTTAAAAAGTCCACACTATTGTAGACGGTGTTTCTGGCGACATACATGGCATCGGATGCGACGCGGTTCGGATGGTTGGGATAGTGTTGATGTGGCTGCTCGAGAGCCACTACCAGAAGCGCTAGTCGATGCAGTGGCATTGATTTGTCGTGGCGTTGGAGTTGGCCCAGTGTGTGACTCATTGATAGCCGACATAACGGTTGGTGTAGGATGTGTAGGCATATCCACGTCCATCTTGATCACTGTAAAAAATGTTATTTTGAATATACGTTGTAACATGTAAATAAAATGGTCGACTCTGTCACGTTATGTGGCATGATTGGGTCCTAATTTCTGACCATTTCTGAAATTATATTGTGATTTTTGATGTGAAACATCTACAGGCGCGGGTAAACATGATTGTCGCCATTGCGAATGTGAAGGAATGTGAAGGAGCGACTGGAGGCAACGGTAGGAAATATACGACGGATTTTCAGGAGCGATTGGGGTCTCGGACGGCGTGCTGTCCGCACCATATATCGTGGCTTGTTTGTAGCCTGTGCCACATATGGAGCCCCTGTACGGTGGGAGACAGCCACGATTGTCTTGGGGTATCAAAAACTCCTCTCAATCCAGCGTTGTATGATGCTTGCTTGTTTGCCTGTATGTCGCACCGTCTCGACAGATGCGATGCAGGTTTTGTTAGGTGCACCCCCTCTTGACCTGATTGTCATACAGCGTGAATGACTGGATTTCTGACGATGATGTCTAGAGAGCAAGAGACTTCTAGATTATAGGGTTAGGTGTAGGTGGCAAGAACGATGGGACAATAGTCCTAACGGCCGAGTGACGTACGAGTACATTGGGGACGTTGGGTTCGTCGAAGATAACCCAGACTTCAGATTTTTGCATCAGTGGCACCTATCAGATACCTCGGGATGTTTTTGTGGGGCGGGGTCAGAAAATTGGTCGCATTTAATTGCGGAGTGCCCGATGTACTCGGACATTAGGGATCTGGGTGTTATGGAGATTAGCTGGACTGATGGACGATTAGATATTAGTGGTGTGATCTCCACTAGTCGGAATACCGAACAGTTAGGGTCGTTTGCGCGTGAATTATTTAATCGGCGAAGGCGGTTAGCTGGAAATTAGGGTTAGTTTTTGTATGACTGGTGTGTATAAGTGATGTATAAATGAGGTCCAACCCCTGGCCACCAGTCCAGAGCCGTACGGAAGCTCAACTGGTAGTAGTTTCGGCTACGCGGTCTGACCGGAGACTTAATTCTGGTACCACGGGGAGCAGGAGCCCTTGGAGGTAACTCCAACCTGCTCATGCGGACTGGCCCCTCGGTGAGTATCGTGGTGGTTGTGGTTGAAACCCAAATGAGGGAAGAACTGACTTTGTCAGTTGAATGTGGAGTTGCATTGCAACCGGGTGCCGGACCTAAAGCACGGCAGAGGTTTTAAATGGGCCTCGAACCCGACCAAGGTGGTTAGTGTGTCCATTCCACACTGTCAATTGGTACTGAAAATGCTTAGCATTCTCAGGGCGCTGATCAACACTTTGATTTGATTCGCTGTGCTTTTGAGCGCCGTGAAGTAAGGCTGTCGTCAGCAGGTACCCACGTAAAACACACCGGACGTTGTCGCCGTGGCGATACAGGCCGTGGTTAAGATCACCACTCTATATTATTACTATTATGGAATATATGGGCGATACGCAGTCTATACGTAGTCTATATGTAGCATATAAATATATATTAGGTTGTCAAAATAGTCTTGCGGTATTTTCGCTAGTTGGCGCTGAAAGCGCGTAGTTCTAGTTTTATTCATCATGCTATACCTTTTTGGAAAGCTCATTTCATGCGCTAGCACGTGTTTGATTGATTCCTGTCTTTTAAGTCGTTCGTGAGTTACAGCGTCGCAAACATGGAGCAAAATAATGAGAAAATACGGCATATTTTACAGAAATAATACGATAAAGGCAAAAATGCATCTCAAGCCGCTAATAAAATTTGTGCAGTTTATGGACCCGATACAGTTTCCGTTTCCACCGCACAACGATGGTTTCAACGTTTTCGTTCTGGTGTAGAGGTGGTCGAAGATGCGCCACGCTCCGGAAGGCCTGTCGTCGAAAATTGCGATAAAATCGCTGAATTGGTCGAAAGAGACCGGCATAGTAGCAGCCGTAGCATCGGTCAAGAGCTGGGCATGAGTCATCAAAAATTCATTTTTCAATTTCAATAAAAAAAAAAAAATCAATAAAATTACCGCAAGACTTTTTTGACAACCCATTATAATTTACGATTTATATCCACAAACACATAGGTTATCACATATGTTCATAAATTCATTATTTCTCCTTTTTAAGGTGATTCTGGTCGTCATCACAAGGGGGGTCTCTCATCCGAGGCTTGTTGTTCCTTTTCATTGGGGGTGTTTTTTTACGTGGCGCGTCCCAAACCCAGCGCGCAACCCTATGTAGGGGGATGTTTCGCCTTCGCACTTTAGCTCGCCTTCGAACGGATGTTCTTAGGCTACCCAGAGGATACTTGGTCAAAGACCGGAAGTTGTGAGCTGCTTGAGCCATGTGTAAAAGAATCGTTTCTGGCCACTCCCAAGTGAATGGCGATCAGAGAATTTTCCTCACTTGCGTGAACTTCTACACATGACTCCATCCTCCATTATCCAACGCAGGATTGCTCTTGGCAACAGGTGCTACTTCGGACTGAGTAGGCAATTGAAAATTAAAGTCCTCTCTCGACGAACAAAAGCCAAACTCTATAAGTTGCTCATAATTCCCGTCCTGCTATATGGTGCAGAGGCTTGGACGATGACAGCAACCGATGAGTCGACGTTACGAGTTTTCGAGAGAAAGGTTCTGAGAAAGATTTATGGTCCTTTGCACATTGGCCACGGCGAATACGCATTCGATGGAACGCATATCCATTAGGGCCATGGCTCCTTACGCCATACCGCAATGCAGAAGGAAATTCACTGGAAAGTTTGGACAATGAAAAATTTACAAAAGCAAGATCAATAATCGAGCGTATATTTGGAATTTTAAAAAGTCGTTTATGATTCCTGGAAGAGAGCTTCATTATGTACCAAAAAAATTTGTTAAAATGTTGAACTTTTCTTTTGTCCTGCATAACATTTGCCCCATATACAACGTTGAAGCACCAACAGTAATTGAAATTAATGAAAATCGATCTAATTTGGCTAGATCAAAACGAGTTTTTACGAATTGCGTAAACAAGACGAGACCGAATTAAAATAAGCGTGCATTCGTAATTTAAAGCATGTGACTAAAAAGCATTCCTTATTAATACAAAAATTTAACGAGAGATTAAATGATATTTCATTTATTTCATTTCTTTCAATTATTCAATTATTTCAATAAGTAAAATTAACGGGTATTAACATTTAACATTTGTTCCTTGATTTTAAGTTTTGCAATTCTTATATTGTTCCTCTCCCTGTCGCTTTTGGTTTTTTACTCAAGCTTTAACTTTGCAAAATTTTGTTTTCGTCTTTCTAGTTCTATTTTTTCTTCCATTTGTTCAACAAGTTTCTTATTAGACTTAACTTACGATTTTAAGTTGTAATTCATGTCTTTTAAAATAGTAGTCCAATCATTGTGAAACTTGGTTTGCCCATCTACTTGCATTTTCAGGAGATTGTTTTTACTGCCAGTACGTGACCGCAAAGTGTTACATTTGGGAGCGAAAAGGTGATGTTAAAAGTGGTAGTTCTTCAAAATTCTAGAAATCACTTATGTCGTTCTGAGCGCTTGGATCCGTGGTTTCACATTCGTAGCTTTGTGTGACTTCACTTGTTTCCGCACCGAACTTTTGAGCACCTACTATCCCCTATACCGCTTAATTTATCTTCAATAAATCAATTGCCCTTATTCGACTGAATTGAAGGAATGACTTTTGCAGACCCACCACCAGTCCCCGACATATGCAGCTTATTTTTGAAAGCTTTAGCCTCAATGTGGGTTTTGTAATCTACCCAAACCTTAAATGAAAAAAAATGAATAGAAATAGAAACGTATAATAGCAAAATAATTTTATTCACACAGAAATTTACCTTTTTCCATGAAGGTATGTCGCGTATTAGTGGTCCATTTTCATTTAATTTCTCAGTCAACCGACCCCATAAATGTTTAATTGTTTGCTTAGCGTCTGCATATTTTACATAGTTAGCCTTTGACCAAGTTTAGATGTGATTCCATAAATTCCAGCATTATTTCAAATTGCCTTTGTTTTGTGTGCTGACTTTTGCTAGCTGAGTCCCTAATCAAAATAATATTGCCTTTAAACTTCTTATTTATAGTATAATATAATATATAATTAATCTTATTAAAATACTTACATTTTCCAAATTGTTTTTACTCTACAACTCATACGCTAACGAATATTTTATGCGAAACTCGAATATATTTGACAATTAAATTCGAATTACATAGTTGCAAATATTCGTAAGTCGGGTTGATTTAGGATTGAAAATGCGAAAATAGTGTTACCGAATACAAAAAATTCGAATTCGAGAAAATTCATTTTTGAATCGAGATACAGAATAGGGCCCCAGGTCTTTTTACAATCACTCGCCTTCTCGCCATGTTCCGTTTTTTCGCCTATATTCACTGATAGTAGAGTGAAAAGGTGCTCATTTTGTAACTTGTATGTATAAATACATACGCATATCAAAGTGAATAAAGATTAAGGTGTGACATTTTTATATATTGCAGACCAAAAATCCAAAATCCAAAATCCATAAAATTGTACAATTCGGTCAGTTCCTTAGCAAATTTTTTCGTTACATAATATAATATGGAATCGACATTTCTTTTGTTCTCATCAACCGATTCTGAATATTCCAGATTTATTTAAATTGCCAACCGTTATCGTTTTTTCTGGAATTCGAATTCAAATATTGGCAAGCCAAAGCCAACTATCGCTAACCTCTCTCCAAGTATGGAGTTAAGGACTCAATCATTAAATCGTCAAAGAACTGTTGCGAAAAGTACCATTTTGAGCATAAAAAGGGTCTCCTTCGAAAAGATTATGTCTTTAGACCCAATCGAATAGGAATGTCGTCTCTACATATTAAACTCAAATAGTAACAAATTAATGAATTGCCAATGAAAGATTGATGAAGACGGCATAGCCGGAGTAGCAAAAAATAGAACGTCTATTGTCGAAAAATCACTCTTTAAGAGTTTGATTCACAATGATTAAAATCTCCGAGAAATCGAAAAATCGAAAAATTTAACCATTGTGTTAATTGTCTATCTGAAGTCTCACATGAATGAAAGAAGTCAGTTTTAGTTGCTACAAATACAAAGCAACCGACATGCCAGCGGTGTAAATCAAAGGACCACTTAATAGCCTGTCCCACTTTCAAAACAATCTGTGCAACTGAGATTTGATTGTGTCAAATTGGTGCCCTTATGCATATTGTTTGCGTAAAGGACAAAAGCAATGTATACTACAAGTGTGCCTGATTGGGTAATGTTAGCAACAGCAGTTATTCTTGTGAGACCCAGCTGTGGAGAATACCTGCGCACTAGAGCCTTGCTGGACTCAGTTTGGTACAAAAACTGTGAGTTCGACGCCAAAAAAAGGACTTTATATATTATAGGAATTGGAAATTCGAGTACGAAAGTCGGAGCCAAATTAAGCCCGTTTGTTAAATCGCGCGTAAATATTTACGAATTTTCGGCGGAATTATGTACTATGTGATGTATTTCGGCCAATCATCCAGACCAGGTTTGAGCAAGATTAACCTCACAAAATAAACCTTACAAATTTTAATATTCGAATAAATTATAAATGTTTTATTTTATGTAAAATGCTTACCATCGTTTTATTACTAAAGTGTATTACAATACTCTATTACAGTAAATTTACGAGATTGTTGAAACCTACACCTTTTTTATATACATACTTATCACTAGTTTAAGCCGCTAGGTTAAGGTTTAAGCTAATAAAGCTAACAAAGCGTATTAAAGAATTCTATTGTTTAAAATTCATAATCGCGAACGCACGTTCTTTTTTAACCGGCATTTTCCAAATTCGTTTTAAACCCAAACAATTAGAATTTTTGAATCAAGTGGCGTATCTCAAAGGCATTAAAAACGCAAACGCTACATAGTGAAATTCAAAGTAAAGTGTTACTACCCAGAGCATTCGTCTCCACCGAATATCAAAGATAACAGTTCAAACTTAGGGCCTTAATAGACCCACGATCACAACGATTATTCATAGTGTCTAAGGCACAAATTAAACTAAAACTGCCAACCAAACAACCAAAATTTTAAATCACGGGGATGTGCGGAAAAGTAGTCCAAAACTCTAATAAAACCTGCCCCATTACTCTAATCTCCCCAAAGTGGATAAACGCATTCACGCTGAAGCTATAGGCTGACTTCATAAACGCAGTTTGCAATGCAACACTGGAATGCATAGAGTTCACAAATGCCTTTGCCTTATTTTTGGCAATGCTTTGAGTTCATTATTGCATGGTAACTCTTTTCAATGCGCAGCAGGTGTCGAATTTCGATGTCGGACATAATGTATTATGGTAAGTTAAATTTTTATACAAGAAATATTTATTTAAGTATTAATTCACATAATATTATAATGATTGTAGTTATATGATGAAATGTATACTTATAGCGAAAAGAAGTGGAGGCGCGACAAGAAGAAGCTCCATATAGAAGTACGTTTGCGACATGAACTAGAATTTAGTGCAAAGAAGAAAAATAGGAATACAATTTGGGAACAAATAATGCGGGAGATTCGGGATGTTGATAGCACATTTCCATTTTCTAAAGATGAAGCGACTAGATGTTTTATCAACATAATGGGCACATATAATATAAAAGAATCAAGAAACGTAACAACACATCTGGTGAGAGTTCTACAAACTGGGAATTTTTCGATGCCTTAGACGAGGTCTTCGGCAGTCGCAGTAGCGTTCTTGTGCAAAGTGAAATGTTCGAAAGTTCACTTCATAATTTAATAGAAGATTTAACAAGTGATGACCCTTCGACACCGACCAATAGCCACTCGACAATGAACTCAGATGTGACACCTGCAGATATCACAACTCCAAGGGGTGTAATAAAACGAAAACGTTGCGAAGTTCTGGATTTTTTGAACAAAGAATCTGAGGCAGATGCCAAAATTATGAAGAAACTGCTGGACATGGAGACAGAAAAAATTGCGGTGGAAAAAGAGAAGGCAGCTGAGTTAAAGGAAATTCGTACCTTATTCCAGAGAATTGTAGAAAATTCACAATAATTCTTAATTTGTTTACTCTAATAGGCTGAAGTCGATGATGTTTGTTTCTTCTATTATTTCATCGGTATTGCTGCCTTCATTTACAATAATAATGTTATGAATTATCATATATGCCACTTCAATATATTTTAGTATTCTAAATTTCTTTTTTAAAACGCCAAATGGCTGTTCCACAACAACCCGAGTTGAGCTTAGAATTACATTATACTTCATTTGCATTGGTGCCAGGAATCCGTTATCACGATAAGGTACCATAATAAACTTTTCCAAACGGATAACCTCCATCGCCAAAAAAATTGGAATAAATATTAATTTTTTATCAATTATGGCCTTCCTGATAGAACTCATTTGCCATACCGATGCGTCATGGCACGCACCAGGGCAACCAATAAATACATCTATGAATTTCATGCGACTGTCGACAATAGCATTGCAAAAAAAGTATTCAACTTAAAAAATTATAAGTTAAGGTAAAAAACTTCAAATATTTACTTGAGCAAGAATTGAGTATGTTCCCTTTCGGTTGCGATAACTGATTTCATCTTTGATTGGTTGTGAAATTGAAACATGTGTTCCATCGACGCACCCTAGAACAAAGAGGAATGGATTGAAGCGCAGAATTAAAAATTCTTCACTTATTTGCTTTTGTTCAGCTGCAGTCTTTGAAAATTTTATAACATCTCCCTTTAAGCGGCAGATCATCTTTATTATTTTAATAAAAATTTTATATGCTAGGCCAATTGCTACACCAAAACGATCGCTGACGTCTCTAAAAGAGCAATTGTTGCCCAGCTGCCAAATCGTTATTTGTAATGATTTTCCCAATGAAATTTCAATTCGTCCTGTTGTGTGCGGAGGCCACCAAGGATTTATCATGCTCTGTAATATCTTTAATCAAAAAATATGAATTATTTTTTATAAATAATAACATTTAGTAGCAAATACTTTAAATGTGATCTTCGTCATACGAAAGTGCGAGTAAAACACGTCATCTTGCATAATTTCAGTGGTTTTGCAAAAATTTGAGGTTTTAGGAATCCTTCTTTTTGAATCGCGATTCATTAATAATGTAATAGCCCGGCGCTTTCTTTTATTTAATTAAAATTTAACGTGATGTTGCATGTATTTTTTTGTTTCAGCCAATTCTAAAGCGCTTTGCAAAACAAAAGCGCAGGATTGCTGGAGATACATTTCACAATAATATAATTAAACAAAACAAACGATGTTCGGCGAACCAATTTTGCGTTCATAAACGTTTAAAATGTCATTCATTGCATTAGTTTACAAAACAGTGATTCAGTGAAGGATTGCTTTGCCACCTAAACGCATCTGTTTGCAGTGTTTCATTGCAAACGGCGTTTATGAAGTCAGCCTTAGACTTACCGCAACTCACAAATATGCTTCCAATCCATCAAATAATTAGTAAACATTGGGATTAGGTTTCCCACCAAAATCTAATAGATACCAACTGCAACACCTCAGTTCAAATAGATATTGCATTAATCAGCGACCTTATACCAAATTATACTAGAAGGTGTTGAAAAAATCTCAAACAGCCTTATAGCTCAAAACACTATATTCTGTTGGATTCTAAGTGGACTAGTTAAAGATCCAGTTACCACTATGTCAACTCAAGTTGAGGAAATCTCCACCGAGGACCTTTATTCACAATTCTGAAAATTTCGGAAGGTAAGGAAAGAACCACCATATCAATTAAGCCCATAAAAGATTAGTATTGTCCAGACTTCCTTAAAGCCACAAAAACTCAGTCAAATAATGGTCGGTTTGTAGAAAAACTATCATCAAAGCCAAATATTTCCAACACTTCAACAATTGGCAGAAAAAATAAAATTGGAATTCCCCCGCCCCGATAACTTAAAAATTTAAAACGCAAATATATGTAACTTTCAAGTGTGGACTTTACTTCCGAATTGCCTACTCAGTCCGAAGTAGCAACTGTTGGCAAGTGTTATTCTGCGTGGGTTTCGAGACTGGCATTATTGTTGCTGTTAAACTGGCCCCAAGATAAACAAAATTATAACTGTTACGTGTGCGACCATTGTTTGTTTGATGACAGTAGAAATATCGTCTTGCCCACGTTCACTATCGGACCCTTTTCACGGGTTTTTTCCCAAGATTTGGCGCATGTAGAATAACTGGTCAGTTGTTGATGCTGGGCTTTAATCTTTCACATAATACGCTCGATAATCCCACGATAGACGGTAGTTGGTGCAGATTGTGGTGTCTCCCTAATTTTGGTTTGGACAGAGCACACAGTCTTAACATTGACTCGGACCACTATCTTGTTGCAGCCAAGATACGCATCCACCTCCTTGCAGCAAAATGCGCACATCAACAGACACAAGAAAGGTTCGACGTCGGAAAGCTGCAATCACAACAGATGGTCGAACGATTTTCTACGCGACTTGCACGTCTGCTCTTTGAGAGCACTCGTAAAGAACTCGGTATAAGGGAACCGGATATGTGTAAATAATCGTAAATAATCGTTTCTGGTCACTCCCAAGTGAATGGCAATCAGAGAGCTTTCCTCACTTGCGTAAACTTCTACACATGACTCCATCCTTCACCACATTTATCGCTTCTCTCCTAGGTGGTTTATTAGAAACAGTTGTAAAAGGTTCAATTTTATTTCAAAATCAGTCATTCAGTTTTACACTGAGTTAATAAACAATTCGATTGGATATTCACTGCGTCTTATTGAACTCAACACCGTTTGGAATCTATTTGGATATATTTAAAATTGTATTGTATTTTAAGAATACCAAATGCTAAAGTAAATTGTATACGAAGTTACCCGCGCTTTATCATTTGCAGTCTTAATAGCCATGAACGGCGCCGAATCGACTCTAAACAGTCGTAGTGTTATACTCTTAGTTGCGGCTGCTATACATATTTTGTTCACATTATTTACAGAACGCGAGTTTTTGTAATAAAGTTGAACAATTTTGAAACGTTGTTAACCCGAAAGTCTCTCCGTAATGAAATACCAAACAATAGTGAACCAAAATAACATTACAGCTTGACACGACTCACGCGTGATCTGTCAAAAAAGGCTATTGACCAGTACCCTACCTCGGTTACAAGGTTATTTAATATATTTGTTTATGAACGAATTAATGTTTAAGAACTTCTTTATTAAATTGGGAATTTTGGAATAACAACTCGTTTGAACTGTACCAAATTTTAATATGAGATGGGACGAAATCGTTATTAATCAGTTGGTTAAAACAACAGAATACACCAGTGAAATGCAAGCTATGCATATTGGCACATTGATAGACGAAAGCATTTTTGATACATCACCGTCAGTTTTCTCGCATGAGCATCATATCTTTATGCTGTCCTGAATGACATTGTTGTTCGAATTAAATTTGCATTCGGAGCATTTGGTTTATATCGTAAAAGAAAACAGTGTTATGTCTAATATGTACATATATGATCAAATATATACCTGTATGTTTAATTAGAAATATATCTTTTTACTTTCGTACAATGTATTTTAATTAAATTTTAAATCTAGAACTATGACTGGTAAAATTCATCTAATTTTAAATGGAGGCTTTTGAGCACGCATCTTTAAAGTTGTTTTCACACGATTCTTTTCCTGTAAATAACCAAAGATGAAATAAGATAAATTGAATTATAATTTTTAATGCTTAGTTAAAGTAATAATAGTATAAATATTGGTCTCGAACTTTGCTTCCGTCTTTTTTTTGTAAATTTAAGGCTTTATTGTATAAAAACGGTTACAAAAATGTTATTCAAAATATTGGCCGTCGCTAGCTACTACTTTTGACCATCTTTCTGGTTGCATGTCTATTCCGTGACGAAAGAACTCCTTATCTTTCGAGTCGATCCAAGTATCAATCCAATTTTTGACTTCTTCATAAGAACTGAAGTGCTCGTTAGCAGACCGTGTGCCATCGATCAGAACAAGTGGTAGTCAGATGGAGCAACGTCTGGAGAATACGGCGGGTGGGGTAAGATCTCCCATTTCAGCGTTTCAAAATATTTTTTGACCACGTTGACGGCAAAACCATTCTTCGCCGCCAGTTACAATGCGATGTAAAAATCTTTTCGGTTGTGCCTTTGAAGCAGCTGTTCACATGCAAAGAAGCGCCGTTCGACATCTCTTGGTTTCAAGTCGTAAGGAACCCAGTTTCCTTGTTTCTGAATCATACCCATGGCTTTGAGACGTTTTGATACGACTTGCTGTGTCACTTGCTACGATTCCGCCAATTCCTCTTTGGTTTGAAACGCATCTTGATCGAGTAATGCTTCCAATTCAGCATCTTCGAAAATCGCCTCCCTTCCACCACTATGCCGGTCTTCGACTTCATAATCACCATTCTTAAAACGTTGAAACCATTCGCGACAAGTTCTTTCACTTAGGACAGCCTCACCGTACGTATCCGAAAGTATTCGATGAGCCTCAGCCGCATTTTCTTGGAATTAAAAAAGAAAAGCAAAATTTCCTGCAAATGTCGAGAATTCGGCTCAAAAAATGACATTTTCAGTTGGGAATAAGTTTGGGATGCAAACAGATCTCTACAAATATTTTGTTGGGTTAGTGATGACACAAATGTCCAAGATCGATATAAAACGAGTTAATCGACCAGTGCTTGACCCTAGACACATCTATTGGAAAACGGCGGAAGCAAAGTTGTAGACCATAAATAAAAAAAACCGGTGTAAAACCAAATAACTACAAATTTATTATACTCTACTTTATTATATGGCTGAAATTTTAAAGAAGGGTTTTATAAGTAATCACCAACATTTGTTAAGTATTTAAGAACATTTGAGAGGAAAGTCTTTAATATCAGTTTATTCTGTTATCCATTTTAACCCATATTCCAACAAAAATCATCGGATCGTAAAATTCGGAAAATCTTGTGTTAATAAGTTCGTGTGATTCTTCTGATTATATTGCATCGTTGATGCGTAAGCAATTGACTGAGTTGCTAAAAAAGTCACACACATTCTATGGTGTTCATGTCTTTCCTCATCACAAAAGTCAACAAAGATGTCGTTGTTTGAATACTTTACTACGTTGCAGAGTTCGAACGGTATCGAGACTTGGAGGAATGCGCAAAGGTCAACTTTAAAGAACATTTACTTTTCCGTTAGTACTCAGTAGTCAAGTAATAACCATATTAAATAGAATTCTGCCTTCATTTGATTTTTGAATTTCTTGTAATCTCTACAGGGCTCTCTAATCCCCTTTTTTCTTCATGACGACTGGTAAAGGATTTCCTATAAAAACAGATTTGAAATGCCAATAATTGTGGAAATACTAATTGGTAGCGAAAATTGATTAAATTTCGGTGATTTCATGATTCATAATACTCGGAGTATTATGATATTAAATAACTATACCACAATATATTTTTTTGTTGTCACGTTCCAATACAAAAATAACAATGAAATACATATCAATAGGATTGTATACATAGAACACCAAAATAGAAGAAATTTAGTACGCAACTATAAGAAGGTCGGTATCGGTTGGAAGTACTCGAACCACTCTATGCCCACAAGTCGTCATTAATTCTAAACTTATAAACTATCTTAACCAAGCCACCAAATAAGATACTACACAGTAAATCAGTACAACGAATCGCATTAACCAAGATATGTGATATAAGACAGCGGCTATGCTGGCAAGGTCATGAAATCGGATGAAACGCAATAGGTCTGCCAACTCTCTATATGAAGGTTTTGCTAAAAAGTAGTAAAAGTGTCACAAATCAATAATTACGTCACCCGACTTGACACAAGAGGGTTTTTCAATAAAAGCGCTACAAAAGTTTTTTAAATAAAACAAACGCTTTGGGATATGAATGAAATTCTTTATTCATCTGTACATTCTATACCATTACATATGGAACTTGTTTTCGTTTTCATGGCCACAACGGGCACGCTTACAGAAGTCTAGAGGCTGAACCCAATTTTCGACTGTTTTCAAGCATAAATCAGTCAATACTGCTGCAATTTCACCTTCGATATTCTCACGAAGTACATCAATCTGGCTTGTTGGCATAGGCATAGAATTGACGTAACCCCACAGGAAAAAGTATAACGGCGTCAAATCGCACAACCGAGGCGGCCATTTGATTAAGCCATTTCGTGAGATAACTCCTTCACCAAATTTGGTTTTCAATAAATCGATTGTGACATTCGCTCTGTGGCTTGTGGTGCCGTCCTATTGGAACCACATATTGCCCAAGTCCATATCATCCAATTCGGACCAAAAACGTTCGGTTATCATTGAGCGGAAGCGATTCCTATTCACAGTAACGTGTGGGTCTTGATCATCACGGATGAAGTGCAGCCCAATGACCACATCAAACCTTATTTTTTTCGGGATGCAATGGTAACTCATGGAATACGCGTGGATTGCTGCCTGACCAATAACACATTTTTTGTTTATTGACGAATTCATTCAGCCAGAAATGAGACTCATCGCTGAAGATGATTTTTCAATGAAAATCCTGATCATTTTCAAGTTGTTGCTCAGCGCAATTCACGAATATACTACAATTCTGGTCGTTTTCTGATCTTGTAAGGACTTAGGCCAAGATCTTTTTACAAAATTTGCCACAACGACGTCACAGCAATGCTCAACGCTTGAGAACGACATGTGAGAGACAGATTTGGGCGATGCGCTAGCAGCAGCAATATTCTCGACATTACGGGCACTTCTTTGTCTCACTGGCGCGGGAACGTTTTGTATTGTGCCTGTGGCTGTGGAATCAAATTTTTCCACTAAACGCTCAAGGGTTGATATGAAAAGATGATTTTTACGACCACGAAATAGGAGTAGTGCTCTTAAAGTTGAGGCCACTAACTTCGAATTTCGGTAGTGACTTGTAATAATCTCGAATCGTATTTGATCGTATACTTATCCATGACGACATGTCAAACATTCTTCTTTTTCTTTTCTAGCGTAGACACCGCTTACGCGATTATAGCCGAGCTCATAACAGCATTCCAGTCGCCTGTTCTTTACGCAATGTGGCGCCCATTGAAGATTCCAAGCGAATCCGGGACCTTCTCCACCTTATTTTTCCAAGAAAGTGGAAACCGTCGGGTACTGCGTCGAAAACTTTCAGAGCTAAAATGTTTACGTCAATTTGGACGACATGACCTAGCTAGCGTAGCCGAATACGATATTTGCCGTGGCCAACGCGCAAAAGACCATAAATATTTCGCAGAAACTTTGTCTCTAAAACTCGAAACGTCAGCTAATCAAATCAGCAAGACGGGAATATTAAGTGACTTATAGAGTTTGGTTTTTACTCGTCGAAAGAGAACTTTACCTCTCAATTGCCCATTGAGCCCAAATTAACACCTGTTGGCATGAGTTATTCGGCGTTGGATTTCGAGGCCGACGTTGTTATTGCTGTTAACACTGGTTCCAAGTTAGGCGAAATTATCTACAACTTCGAAGTGATGACTGCCAAGAGTGACGTGGGAGGCACAGTGACGACGACTGTTTGTTTGATGACAGGATTTACACATTCGTATTAGTTTTGCGGTGTAATCAAATTCAGACATAGCGGCATAGAGGTAGTTCCTTTTCGTGCTGCCAAAGCAGATTTAAAATCGGCAAAGAGGTTGTAAATATGTGTTGATTCACTTTTCACGGGTCTTTTAAAAGATTTGGTGCATGGTGAATATCTGATCAGTTGTTGTTTTTCCAGTCCTAAGGCCGCAATGTTAAAGTCCAATCAGTTTTTTAACGGTATGCTTTAATCATTCACATAGTAAAGTTGAGGACGCTTAGCCCACGATAGATGGTAGTTGGCGCAGATTGTGGTGTCCCTTTATCAGTTGTTCGTCTCAGGATTTGAATAGCTCGGCCGGCAATCCATCGGCCACCGGCGATTTGTTGTTCTTCAGACAGGTAACTGCTATTCGCCATCGATTGCAGAATCGTATTTACCTTCTCCTGGCGATATGCTTTCACTGCCATTCAGCACGCTGGAGAAGTTTTCCCTCCATTTCTCCGAAATTAAAAAAAAAAAAATCACTTCCGTCAAAGTTATTCAAGGTCAAAGTTGAAAGTTTTTGATGTGAAATTTGACACAGATATCACTGACTGAGAAAAAAAAAATATTTCGATTTTTTTTTTGAAAAATTTCAGAGAAACTTTGTAGAACGTTCAATTTCCTACAAAAATAATTCGGTGCCGCAGCAATGTATCAATTGGTTTCGCAAATAAAAAAATATTTGTAAAAAGTACGAAAACCCCATGTAAGTTAAATGGGAAATAAATCGTCGTTGCGGCGCGGGTTACTATCAATATTAAGAGCTCATATCCGTTTCATAATTTTTTTTACTAAACATTTTGAGGGCGCTGCAGACTCAAAAATAAATTTGGGAAATAAAGGACACCCTACGGCACATACTAAAGACACTAGTCGTGCAAAGTTTTTTCCCGTAACAATAATTGCTCTTTAATTTATGTACAGGAAACTGAACGAATCAAGTGGAATTTAAAAATGTGGTATATGAGAAGTAAGCGTGGTTGTAGTCTGATTGCGTTCATTTTCACAATGTGACTTAAGAATGTAAGTAGAATTCCAAGCACCGAAATTAATTAATCGGGTCCTGAGATATGGGATTTCACCAAGAACGGGTGGTGCCACGCCTATAGTCCAATTTTTAAGCCCGCTCCCATAAAGCTCTCTCATACCATCTGGGTGGTAAAATGTAATGTCTAAGGCGTAATTCTTCTTCTTTTTTTATTGGCGTAGACACGGCTTACGCGACTATTGCCGAGTTAACAACAGGCCGCCAGCCGTTTTTTATTTTCGCTACGTGGCGCCAATTGGATATTCCAAGAGAAGCCAGGTCCTTCTCCACCTGGTCCTTCCAACGGAGTGGAGGGTGTTCTGTGCCTCTGCTTCCCCCGGCGGGTACTGCGCCGAATACTTTCAGAGTGGATTGTTTTCGTCCATACGAACAACAGGGCTTAGCCAGTGTAGTCGCTGCCTTTTAATTCGCTGAACTATGTCGTATATCTCATACAGCTCATCGTTCCATCGAATGCGATATTCGCCGTGGCCAACGCGCAAAGGACCGTAAATATTTTACCATATTTTACAAATAAGCTGATGAATGCTCCTTATCAGTTGTTCACCGCCGTGTTTGAATAGCTCGGCCGGCAATCTATCGGCCACCACCGCTTTGTTGTTCTTCAGGCGGCGTATTAATAATTGATTTATCGTACTTTTAGTAATTTGTAACAATACTGTTATATGGAAAGTTAACTGAAAACCGATTATTCGAATATACCTTTTATAACCGTTTGTGTTAATATTAATCGATTAATACTATTCGGATAGCCAATTTCAACGATAGTCGATTAAAAACGATTAACCGGAGAGACGATGATGAGCGGTTAATCGTATAGTGAACGATTTATGACTATCTGGAGAGTGCAAACTGAATATTATCCCGTAAACCGGTTAGTCGTTTGGATGAATACCAAGAGCTTTACTGTATATATTTAAATTAAAAGTCGGAAATGTTGTCTCAGTTATGCATATTCACCGTGAAATTAATTAAAGATGCTTGTAAACAAAATTTATTCAAATTAGAATACATTTTATATAAAATGCATTACAACTTTATACAGGAATTTGAAAAGAAATCATTTTTTGGCAATGAATAAGAAATTTTATTTATTACGTCAGTATTATTTTACATGTTTGCCATAAGATTTATAAATATTAACACCTTTAAAAATTCGAAGTAGAAAACAAATTTCATACAATAGAAAGACCAGGCAACATGTGGCGAGGATCTATACATTCTTGATCGAGTGTGAACGTCGACTTTATTATACATACATATGTGGCACTCTGGCTGAAAATTTATTCCCTCAGCCAGAACAACTGAAAATTGACTTTTTTCAGTTAAAATTTGTTCATATCTTTCATATATATGTAGGTTTATTAATAGGTATGGAATAATTCAATATGACTTAGCGGATCTGCACGTCTTTCCACTTCGGCTTTCGCGGTTCAACTCTCTCTTTCTCCTTGCCGTTTTCTCTAATCTATTTTTCGTATTTTCTAGTGCCCATTTATCATAGATTCCTACATATATATTGCAAAGATTTGAGCACTTTTTCAATTGGAAAAAGTAAATTTTGAATTGAAATTTGTTCATATCTTTCATATGAATATTGAAAAGATTTGAAAACTTTTTCAATTGGTGTCCAGGAACTTTCTAGAGGATGAGGCTTTTCTGATCATGCTATCAAGCCCACAGAAGGTTCTTAGAACTTAATCTACAGAGTTGGTTTAAACAGCGGAAATTATTTTGGATAACTTGTGCAGTCACCCCATTAACCAAGCCTTCACACGTTATTGTATTCACCGTAATTACTATAATTTTGAAGTGGTGTTCAGTGTCAATTCCTAGAGCAGGCTCTGCGTTTCAGAAGTTTTTACCTAGTTTAACTATTTCCACTCCATTAAGGGCAATCAAATTATTTGTTTCTCCATTGGGTCAAAATAAATGTATGGCATCATTGGGAACTTCCTCGGAATTAGCCACTCGAGTTTCAAATAATGATACGTCATCACCACATTCCATATGGTTTAATGCAATAGCAACAGCATCATCCTAATTTTGCCACATTATTTTATTTAATTCAAAATATTTGAGTAACCCCTACAAAAAGAGAACCAAAGAAGGAGTTGTGCGCATCATTGGGATTAGAAGATAAAATCCACCTATCTCCAACAGGTGAGAGAAAGAGAGTTGCTTCAACTACCTAACAGTATGATCTTTATATCACAGAAGAGCTTGGCTGCTTTAAAAATTTGTTTTAATCTCGCATCAACAGAGGTAAACATACGGGAGGCCGCCATTTATATTTCATCAATTATGATTACTTTTAAATAAAAAACTCTGATCGCCATTCACTTGGGAGTGGCCAGAAACGATCCTTTTACATATGGCTCAAGCAGCTCACGACTTCAGGTCTCTGACCAAGTATCCTCTGGGTAGCCTAAGAACATCCGTTTGAAGGCTAAAGTGAGAAGGCGAAACATACCTTGCATAGGCTTGTGCGCTGGGTTTGGGACCCGTCACGTAAAAAAACACCCCCCATGAAAATCTCCGAGTACTATCATCTAGCCACAATCCGAATCACAGCGAGGTTCTTCAACCTATCGCTGATTTCCGCCCACGTCCCGACGGAAGAGAAGGTCGATATGACCAAAGACGCCTTTTATGAGCGCTTGGAGCGCGCTGATGAGAGCTGCCCCCGCCACGATGTCAAAATCATGCTTGGCGACTTTAACGCCAGGGTGGGCAGAGAAGGTATCTTTGGCACTACGGTTAGTAAATTCAGCCTCTACGACGAAACACCCCAAATGGGTTGAGGCTGATCGACTTCGCCGGGCCCGAAATATGGTTATCTGTGGTACTAGATTCTAGCACAAGGAAATACATCAAGCTACCTGGCTGTCTCCAGATCGAAAAGCCACCAACTAGATCGATCATCGATAGACAGAGGAAACGTCTCCAGTGTTCCGAGGTCCTAACATCGACTCGGACCACTATCTTGTTGCAGTCAAGATTCGCACCCGCCTCTGTGCAGCAAAAAGCGCACGTCACCAAATACAGGGAAAGTTCGACGTCGAAAAGCTGCAATCACAACAGACTGCCGAACGATTTTCTACTCCGCTTGCAGACCTGCTCTCTGAGAGCACTCATCAACAACTCGGTATAATGGAACTGTGGGACGGCATTTCAAGCTCCTACGTACAGCTGCAACCGAAACCATTGGTTTCCGGAAAATGCATAAGAACAGCTGATACGACGAGGAGTGCCGTGTCGCAGCGAGAGAAAACAGACTGTCTACCTCTCAACGTTACGATCGACCACTACACGTGCGGGATGGGATAGATACCGAGAGTTGAAGAGGGAAGCGAGACGCATTTGTAGGTAGAAGAAGAAAGAGGCCGGAATGCATGAGTACGAAGAGCTTGTAAGCTGGCCGACAGGGGTAATGCTCGAAAATTCTACGAAAAAATGCGGCGGCTTACAGAAGGTTTCAAGATCGGAGCATACTCTTGTAGAACCCCCAAAGGTGATATAGTCACCGATGCCCAGAGCATACTTAAATTATGGAGGGAACACTTCTCCAGCCTGCTGAATGGCAGTGAATGTGCAACGCCAGGGAAAGCGAACCCGATTCCTCAATCGATGATGATGGTGCAGACGTTCCATTGCCCGTCCATGAAGAATTTTGAGTAGCAATTACCCGCCTGAAAAACAACAAAGCGGCGGGGCCGAAAGTAGAAAAATGTTTTAAAAACTTGCGGCACTCACCCGTCACCCGGCTGAAAAATGAATTAAAAGCGGGATAGAAGCTTATAGGTGACTGATGGCACGTATATGCGCAGGGATCGTAAAAGAAAGATAGGCGGTCACCGTCCACCAGTCCCGTTTGTTGATTGTGTTTGGAGTCCTCGTGTGTGGTGCGAAAGGTAGATGCTTTTGTTTTTTTGTGTCGGAGGGGGAATCTTCCAAAAGATACTGCCTTTGACAGGTAGCATGCACGATTCATTTTGCCCGCTAAGGATACACCTCTTTCGGGATCACACCCAGTTAATCTTATCTAACTTTACTGGACTTGCGAAGCAGTACGCCTACGTACTAAACCCTTAACTCCGGCTGCGTTAGCTTGTAATTGGTTCTGCGGGACCGCCGTTAGGTTGCACTTCGCAGGACCAAGCTGGGCAAGAATGCCTCTTCGGAAACTCCTTTCGTGGTTATTCAGCTGGTCTCAAGCTTCTTCGCTGTCGTTCTCTTATCCTGAGTTCGTGGATCGCTGTTGCGGCCCACTCTTTCATTTTCGCCCATACCAACTTTGATTGCAGCATGTGGCTTATAATGTTGTCAGGCGTCATCCTTTGAATAATTATTCCTTCGATGGAAGTTCTCTCCACTTCGTATCTCGAACAGAAGAAAAAGATATGCTCGGCGTTTTCATTGAAACTGCTGCAGAATGAGCATTTTGTGTCATCATCGTGGCCGAATCTATAAAGGTATTCCCTGAAACAGCCATGGCCTGTCAAGAATTGTGTCAGATAAAAGTCTGTCTCCCCATGTTGTCTCACAATCCAAGCTGATACGTTCTTAATGAGCTTGTGCGTCCATCTTCCTTTTTCTGCTGCGTTCCATTGCTTTTGCCACTCTTCGAGGCTAACAGTTATGATATCCACTTCACCATCACATAAAATATTAATAGATATAAACACACATATATATATTTACATACATACATACATGTACACTTAAACATACTTACGTCGTTAAAATAAACTAAGTTCTTTTGTTGTTTTCCACTTAATTGTGGGTAACGTATTTTTCATAAGAGGCATCGAACTCTTTAATTTTATCATTTGTTTATAAAATAGTCGAAATTGCATTG
>NW_026089622.1:24250539-24262410 GCF_024586455.1 Bactrocera neohumeralis
AAATTTGGATTCCCAATCCGGTCGCGTGTGTGAGTGCAGGACGCAGGAGCATCAGGAGCATCAATAGTGAAAAGTGAACAGTGAATTGTAAAAAATTGTACAAATCTGGAATATCTTGGAATTTGTATTGTACAAATATTGAAGTTTCGCCCGCAAAGGGAAATAAATACCTATTTACAAATTGTTACCTTTTTTCCCACTAAAATTCGGAAATCTTTTATTTCAATTAATACGCAAAGGGATATTTAACTAAAGGCAAAGTAAGTATACCCCGCAAATTACATAGAAACTAAGTGCAACGAACAATAGCTTTAGATTTTAGGTAGACTCTACGTAATTCTGAGGCCATTAAGTCAGGAGGCATAAGACCAGATATGATACTGGCCGCTTCATGTGAGACCGTCTGATTGTACAGGCCACTCAGATGGCGCATAGCCTGGTCATTGCCTTTGCCTTGTTGGCATTTGTTTTTTGGCACAGTGCTTTCCCCGAAATAGGGGCCGCATACATCAGTGTTGACTGACTTACTTTAGCTAGTAGGGCTCTCCTACTTTGACTAGGGCCACCAGTGTTAGCCATTATTCTTGACAGGGCCGCTGTAACAGTAGCTGCCTTGCTACAGGCTTTTTCGACATGCGCTTTGTAGTTCAATCTCGTATCAATTATAACGCCAAGGTATCTAAGGGAGTTTTGCGTTCTAATGTTGTATCCATCGATATTTAACGGGACCGTTTCTAGCTTTTTCCTGCTCGTAATAAGCACCGCTTCAGTCTTTTCTCCGGCCAGCTGCAGCTTAGTTTCCGTGAGCCAGTCCTTAATTTTTGCTGTGGTCGCATTGAAGAGGTTTTGGATTTGGGATAGCTCCTTAGCAACTATCGTCACAGCAATGTCGTCCGCATAGCCAATTATTTGAGCCTCTTTTGGCAGCGATAGGCGTAGCACCCCGTCGTATAGAACATTCCAAAGTAACGGACACAAAACGGAGCCCTGCGGTACTCCACCTGTCACCACGTGGCTCTTTGGGCCGGCATCGGTGTCATACAGTAGCAGTCTATCCGACAAATAGCTACTGATTATCCTTAGTAGATATCCCAGAGTTTTTCTTGCCTCCAAATCCATAATTATATGAGGCCATGATGCAGAATTAAAAGCATTTTTGACGTCAAGTGTGACAACTGCGCAATATTTTTTATCGCCATGCATCCACCTGATTCCCTCTATGGCCTTGGCCGCAATGTCCGTCAATTTTCCGACTGCCTCCATGGTGGATCGATGTCTTCGGAAACCAAATTGGTTTTCAGACAAGCCAGGCAGCTCTCCTTCTAGGTGACGTTCCAGACGTTTGCAGATCAGCTTCTCTGATATTTTGACCATCGTATCGATCATACAGAGTGGTCTATATGCACTCGGCTCGCCCGCCGGTTTGTTTGGCTTCTGGAGGAGAACCAGGTGCTGTTTCTTCCATACTCTTGGGAAAACGCCTTCGTTTAGACACCTAGAAAAAATTTCAGCGAAGGCCTTTTTGCTGTGTTTAACTGCAATCTTAAGCGCCTTGTTTGGATGCCATCAAGTCCTGGCGCCTTTGTATTGCCCTATCTTTCCGCCACTTCTACTACCTCCTCCTCCTCGATTGACAAAACTTCGATCACTGATGGTATTCTCCTGCTCGTATGTTGCTCTTGCGATGGGAAAAGCGTTTTCACCACCTTTTATAGCAGTGTAGCACAGGTTGGTGGTTGGTTTTTACCCCCCTTGACCTTTGCCATTACTATTTTATAGGCATCTCCCCACGGATTTTCATCTACCTTCTCGCAAAGTTCTTTGAAGTCATTTCGCTTTCTTTTAAAATATTCGCGCAGTCCTGTGTGTTCTGGCGTACTTAAGCTTCTTTGGGAGAGGCGTCTCGCTCTATGACACTCGCTTCTTAGTGCACTAATCTCCTTCGGGGTGTGTTTTGCCTTTTTCTACACATGGCTGCGTTGCAAGCTTTACTTACGAGACTTACCAGCATTTCAGCTTGTCGGTCTAAGTCGGTCGAGTTACCCATTTTTTCATCCAGCATGAGGTCGAAGATGTTCTCATCTAGCGTTTCCACCTTCCCTGCTTTTTTCCGCGGCTTTTTTAGATTGCTTTGGTTTCGCGGCTTCTTGCCGATTTCAAGCATAATGGCAAGATGATCGCTATGTGTGTAGAAGTCGCACACTTTCCAACGTGCAGATCGAGCCAGTGAGTTGCTGGCGAACGTAATATCTATAATAGATCCGCGGCCATTCTTCTCGAAGGTATTTCTACCTCCCGTATTAAGCAGCACAGCATCTAGTAAGGCGAACGTTTTGAGCAGAGCATTACCCCGCCTGTTTGTCTTGCTACTACCCCATTCGATTGCCCACGCGTTAAAGTCGCCTGCTATCTCATTTGGTGTAGTAGTAAGGGCGTCCTGGACTAATTCGTCGAGGATCTGTTCATAAACACCTTGTAGTATACTCGGAGGGAGGTAGCAGCTGTAGAAATAGATTCCGCCTATTTCTGCTCGCGTATAATATGATTTCCTCAAGAGCGGCTTGTCTTGGAAGGCGTTTTCCCCACAGGCCCATATGGCAGCTTTGCTTTCTTTGTCGGTAATCCAGGTACCAGCACTTATGTTTTTATACTGCTCTCAGACTATCACCACATCTATCTTCTTTTCGTAGATTGTCTGTTTCAGTAACTCTTGGGCCGCTTCGCAATGATTTAGGTTGATTTGTACAACTCTCATTTCGCCTTTTTACATGCCGCTTGGTAGAGGGGACATTTCCAACTTCCCATTCGGTGATCCGTATCCTTTCTTCCGTTTGATTTGCATGACGCACAGGACGGTTTTTTGTCGCATTCTTTTGCAAAGTGCCCGTTTCACCACATTTTGCACAACACTTGCTTCTATCATCCTCGCTGGTACATGCCCTCGCCAGATGCCCGTATTCCAAGCATCTGAAACACTTCCTAAGGTTCGGCTTCTCCCTTATTCTGCATATAACCCATCCAATCTTAATTTTACGTGCATCAATTAATTTTTTTGCGTCCGACACCGGAATGCTGATCACCGCCGTCTGCGTACCGCGTATGCCTGTCTCATGCTTTTAATTGAGCTTTCCCTGAAGAAGCTTACGATGTCTTCTTTTGTTGTTACCTCATCAGGGATCTCTACAGATACCTCAAGAGTTAAGGCTCTTATCTGTCTTTCTGATGCGCGATACGTCCTCTCCAAGTTCTTTGAGGGCATCCTCCTTCTTGACAGCTCTAAGCATGTCGCTGTACGACATGTTTCCGGAGCGTGAAATTATAATTGCGTCCGGTCTCGGACGTGGGACGTGAACAGCCTTCTTGTTTGTGTTTGACGTTTTGCGCTTCACCTGAATCCAATCGTTTCCTTTTCCATCCTCTCTCCTTTCTTTTGTAGGAATGTCGCCTTCATTCCTCTTGCTAGCAGTGGGCCTCTTTTGCATTTCTTCTTGAATTGCTTTTTTCTTCGGTGGAGTTTTGAGCGCTAGTTGCTCATCCTCGCGGAGCCTTTTTGGCGTTGAATCCACTCCTGCGAATCTTAGAAGGACATTTCGTTTGGTTGCCTTGATAGCGTTGTTGTACTGGCTTTGGGCGCGTTCGTGGAGCTTCGTCACAGAATTTAGCAGATCACGTATTTGATTGCTGATCAAGCGTTGAGGCAGGTTCATTGCTTCAGTTAGCTTCTTGATCACACCTCCCAGCTGAGACATAATGTCCCCTTTTGATTGCGTAAGTTCCTCTCGAGGCATGCTGTCTTGCAGCGCTGGTGGTGACGATCTCGTTCTTTCAGGCCTTTCCACGGTGAGCCCCTGTTTGGGTGATCGCATCAATCTTGGTGCGCGTCTAAAGCGATCAGCTTCGACGCAAAAACTACGCGGCGTTCTCCTGGATTGTTCCGCTTCTGGTATCTTACTGACAGGGCTTTGAGTACCGTGGCTCGTCAAGCAGTCTTGTACACTGCTGCTTTTGTTTTTGTTATCTTTGTTTAGAAAATTCTCCATTCGTTTGTTTTTTACAGCGCATCGTGTGAAGGGGGGCGGGCCGAACTAGACAGGAAAGGGTGTACCCTCGGAAAACCATGCTCCTACCCCAGTTGCCTGAGGCCTGTCCTTCCTTTACCAGTCCCGGAAAACACGGACGGACCGGCGCTCGCCCGGGCAACGCAGGCTACTACCCCTGCGCCCAATGCACACTTCCTGACCAGGGACCGAAGTGTCTGTTTACTGATACACCACGCAGCTGACACCTCGGCAGAGCAAGCTCGCATCACCTTTTTCATCCTACCAGTGGAAGACATCGCTGTTAGGATAACCAAGGACTCCCAGTGCGCCGCGCTGTGTCCCGGTCAAGTTGTAATATCAGCCGCACCTAACATGGTGAACAGACGCTGACCAGGAAGCCGCCCATTATGGGTCCGTCGCGCCCGGATTTTGCTTTTCTGTCATCATGCCCAAACATGATGAGGGGACACATATTTCTGTGTGGCGGTGTCGATTCGCCACAGTCACAGGAGCTTCAGAAGATCTGCTAGCTTTTATGCCTCATCCTTCATTCCTGCCGCTCCTTGTCGGGGATTGCTTATTCGTTTTGACTTATTTCGCAACTAACCTGCTACTACAGGCCGTCCGGCTATCCGCGACCTGCCGACCCCCCGGTAGCTTAGAGCTTAGCTAGAACGCCCAAAGTTATGGTGCGTGCGAGGTTCCCCTCCGCTGGTGTACGACACGAACTGCGGGTTGAAGTCGGGATACGTGGCCGCGATGGATGGGTGGCCGATTCGCTTCGCGTGACGAGCTGCGATGCAGCAGCATGTGATGCGGCCTGTGACATATTTGGCACAGCCCCCCTGACCCACACTCTGGAGTCGTATGAGTGTGCGACAGGCAGTTGTGGCAATGCCCGTGTGCCTGGGCAACTTGCTGCCGTTGCAAGGGTCGCATACTCCTAAATATGCCACAACGGTACAGACGATGTGGGCGTCGACAGATGGGGCACCTTAGGGTCTCTGAAGTCCGTGATGTGTTCGGTGGTGGACGGGTGCCACCACGTGGTGCGGGTTCAAGTACCGCTGCAGGTACAGGTGCCGGTGCAGTTGCCGGCGTGGCTGCAACCACAGTTCGGGGCGCTGGTGTAGGCCCGGTGAGTGGCGCATTGTTAGCCGCTCGCGCGGTTGGCGTGGTTGCGTCTGGCGTATCTACATCCATGTTAATCTGTATAGAGAAGATGGTTGATTATAAATTTCTATCAGATAATCAGGCATGGTGATCGTGCCACGATATGTGTCGTCGTATTGATCGAAAATTTTTGGTTAATGTTCTGGGTTATTTCGATAAGCGTGGTAGTTCGAATGGCTGTTATGGGCGGATTTCTCGGTTTGTTGTTAAATCTAATGATTTTATTATATCGCGACATTATCGGTTCGTTTTTTGCGGGTTTCGGATTCGCTATTATCGGTCTGGTTAGTGTTCCGGTTTTCGTACGGAGATTCACAGCTCGTATGTGACCGTCGGAGCCATAATGTAGCTTTTCTATGCGGACAAGCCGCCACTCGGTAGCGGGTAGACAATCATCATGAATGAGGACATAGTCTCCAAGTTTAGGCGCTTGTTCAGGAGTCTTCCAACGGTGCCTTTTTTGGAGATCCCTTATGTACTCGTCCTTCCATCGGCGGCTGAAATAATGATGGAGAATTTTAGTTCTTTCCCATCGATTTAATAGGGATAGCGACTCCCCTCCTGGCAAAGGAATGGCCAGGATGGGTGCTCCTTTTAGAAAATGTCCTGAAGTTAAGGCGGTGAAATCTGAGGGGTCTTGCGAGAGTACTGTGAGTGGCCGTGAATTGAGAACGGCTTCTATTCGATTTAATAACGTCGTGAACTCTTCGTAATTGAATTTGTAATTTCAAGCTTCCCGTTTGAAATTGGATTTGAAGCTTTCTGCAACTGATTCCTATAAACCGCCCATATGAGGCGCGCTTGGGGGTATAAATTGCCAATTTATACCTTGCGGAGCGTGCCTTTGTACGATGTCAGGTGACACTTGTGTTAGGAAGTCCACAATGAATGTTTTGCCATTATCGCTCATGATTTTGGATGGGTAGCCCCGTCGAGCGAAGAAGCGAGCAAATGCCGCGAGAAAAGTCTCCGTCGTCAGACTACTACTCAGCTCAAGATGTACTGCTTTTGTCGTGAAACATATAAAGACAACCACATAGCCTTTCATGAGAGTGGGAGACCTTAACATGGACGCCTTTACCTGGAAAGGCCCAGCAAAATCAACAGCTGTTCTGGTGAAAGGCAGAGCGAAATTGCAGCGTTCCGGTGGAAGTGCTGCCATAATCTGCGTTCGCATCTTCTGTTTGTGCATAGTGCGAATCTTGCACGTGAAGATGCACTTCTTGATTTGCGGCTTAATACGGGGGATATAATACTCCTGGCGTACCATTTGTTGCATGAGGCGATGTTCGGGGACCTCTCTAGAATTATTATGGGGTGGTGTTCATTGTATGTTAGGCTTGAATTAGCAAGCCTACCATTGGCACGAAGCAGACCTTTCGTGTCCACAAGTGGGTTTAGCACTAAGAGTGAGATCTTTTTACCAATCGGCTTCGATTCTCTTAGTAGTGACATATCGCGGCTGAAGTAGCGCGCTTGTCACCTTTGCGACCTTTGACTTTTGTAACTCTAGGTGCGTCACTATGTTGCAAGGGAAATTATATTATTCTTTGACTTTGCTTTTGAGTTGCTCGAAAAATTCGAACATGTAAGCAACTAGTCTGAGAGCTCTTGAAAACGATGAAAATCATTCAAGGATGTCCGCAACATCCATTAATGTGTGAAAGGTGGCGATTTTCCGAACTCCTGGGGCGATAATGTTGCGCATGGGGGATTGTGGCCAAGAATCAGGAGATTCTATCAACCATCGGGGGCCATTCCACCAGGGGTGGTGGTCTCAAGTCAAGTATTTGAGACGTTCGGTTAGAAATAACGTCTTCCATGCATGTGGTGGTGTTTCCAACCAGGCTAGTATAATTTCGGAATCGGACCACATATATAGTTTGCATTTCGTCATGTTTAAATGTATTTGCACCATGGCTACTAATTTGGAAAGTAGTAGTGCGCCACATAACTCAAGTCGTGGGAGACTTATTGTTTTTAAAGGTACCACCTTTGCTTTTGAGACTAATATGTGGCTTGTGGTCGTGGTGTCACTTTGCGTGCGCACATAGATAGTAGCGCAATATGCCATTTCAGAGGCCTCACAGAAGCCATGTAATTCGACTTTGTGATCGGGAGAGTAATTTACCCATCGTGGAATTTGTTTCTGGGAAATATCATTCAGAGTGTTTGCGAACTGTTTCACTTGTTCGTTCCAGTCGGTTCCATCTAGCCATAATACTTGTATTAAGATTTTCGCTTGGATCATATTTGGCGAAAGCCATCCTGCGGGGTCGAAAAGTTTTGCCACCCAGAATAAAAACTGTCTTTTTGTTATGGCTGATAATGCGGATATGGACTCAGTCGTGTATGAGAACTGGTCCGATATCGCATTCCGTTGGATGCCTAGTGTTTTTGTTGTACTTTCCTTTTCGAATATAAGGAAATTAGTTTCCAACAAATTTTCGTTTGGAATATTTTTGAGTATATTTGGGTGATTTGCCGTAATCTTTTTTAATGGAAACCCTCCAGATTTGAGGGCTTTTATTACCTGTGATAAGGCTTCGTATGCTTGTGGAAGGGTGTGACTTCCAGACAGAATATCGTCTACACACGTTTTCAACACTTAGTTGCCAGAGGAAATTCTGACTTTGTTTTGTCTGCCATTTCGCAAAGTCTTCGAATGGCTAAATATGGTGCACAGTTAACGCCAAATGTAACTAATAATAATTAATTTGAAGTCGCGTAAAGACTGGTGGGGGATCTTCGGAACATAATACGTTGAAAATCTTGGTCGTCTTTATGTACGACTATTTGCTGATACATTTTTTCAACGTCCCCATTGAATAAATATTTGAATATACGCCAATTTAATATCAGAAGCATTAAGTCTGGTTGGAGTGTGGGTCCAGTAAATAGGATATCATTTAGGGAATTCCCCGAACTAGTCGTTAAATACCACTCTTACTTCTGTTGTTTTTTTTTGTTTGGCCTTACTAAAGGAAGTAAAAGTATTTGCCGTTGACGATTTTCTCACCTGGGTTTACTTGCTCCATATGATCTACATGGAGGTATTCTAATTCCCAAAATTTTTTCAATTGTGAATTGAGGTAGTCGTTTGAGACTTCCTCAACTTGAGTCGTTATTGTTGTGACTCGTTCCGCAACTAGTCCACTTAGGCCCATCCGAAAATGGTATTTTGCGCCAGAAGTGTATTTGTGATTTTCTCAATACTTGTGAGTATTATCTATGGTATGAGATCGCTGCCTAATAGAAGATCTATTTGTTGCAGTTTGGGTCTCCTATTTTTAGGTGTGAAACCTTTTGGGAATGCTTGCTATTTATATGATAGCTGGGTAGCATATTGGTTAATTGCGGTAGGGCAATAGCTTCTGCTAGTATGATCTGTAATGATCGTTGTGATCCTTGGTCTATTAAGGCTCTGAGTTTAAACAGTTCTCCTCGGTGTTCGATGGAGACTACTGCTGTGGGTAGTAGTACCCTACTGTGATTTTCGCTATGTAGCGTTTGGGTTTTTAACGCCTTTGAGCAGCATGGTGCTTCTTGGCAGTTTTCAGAATTTGCTGTGGCAACTAAACATGTTGCTCTTTTTACGTTTGCGCTGTTTGGGGGTGAGCTGGAATAATTTGTTATTTGTAACATTGAATGATGTCTATGATAAACGTAATTAAATTTGCTTTCGCAATCTTTAGGCGTATGCGCATGTGACAGACAGTTGATACATAATTTTTTCGTTCTTACGAATTTGTTTCGATTGCTAATATTAAGTTTTTTGAATTTTTCGCACGATTTGAGCTTGTGACCTCCTCTACAAAGTTCGCATGACGTTCGTTTATATTGTCCGGATGTGAACGATTGATATTTAAAAAAGCCTCTATTTAAATTATTGGGGCTACTTGCTTTTGGTCTATTGAAGCTTCTATTGAGGTCGTTTTGAACGTTTTTAGTTCTGACTAGTTTCTTATCTACCCTTTCTGCAATTTCATATTGGGTAGTAAGAAATTCTTTCATTTGCTGCCACGTTCGGCACTTTCTTCGCGATGAGAGCGATTGCTCCCACAAAAGTAACGATTTTTCTGGTAATGCAGCTGTGCATATATTTATAAATTATCTGTGGGAATATTCTGAGTCGATAAAGCCGACATACTATTTGTGATTAAAAGTGAACCCAATGTAAAGGGAAGCACACATCACACTCGTAGAAAACTTCCACATCTCGCTTTGGTATATTTACACTTTATTTAATTTATTGTAAATTACTTATGTCTGTACAGTATGTTGCTTTACAGAAGTAAACCGAATATTAGAAAAACTACGGATACCGATGTTTAATTGATGTGAGTACCCAAAAGATTTTATCACGCAGGCTCGTCGTATTACGTTATTATCGACTTGACCGTAGCGCGCAGGATCTATGAATTTCGGGGCGAAAGGTGTTTTGCGAATTTTAATGTGCGGCTGGTATGTAAAGAAGTGAAGCCTGCTTTCCCGTTGCCCATCCTTTTTGTTCAGTGTGTTGGCGTACAGATGTGTTGAGTTGTGCTATAGTGTCATCAGCTGTGGTGAATTGCACTGTAGCATTAGGATGCGCCAGTTTTACCGGGTAGAGGGGGTGGATGCTTAACTCATTTAAACATCCTGGGCCCCCTAGGCGGATATTTAGCCTAGTTTTATAATCTGAGACATGTAATATGTAATGGTTTTAATAGAAAATTGTATTTTGTGTAAGTATTGGTGCTTGAGGTAGTAATTGCTTTTGCGTGTTTTGAAGACTTATTGTATTATTATAGCAAAAAAGTTGTTTGCTTGTGTTAATTTGTTAGCGCTATTTACAATTTATTATTTATCGGTTTGGCATACCGGTAGTTTATTATTTGCCTTTTCAGTATTATCGGCAATGTTTGGACTTTATTTATTCTCGGCTTATGAAGGATAGTAACCCCACGCCTGGCTCAAATGTGGCCAGAATGGGTACTGCTTAGCTCTAGATTTAGGACTGTGAAATGAAAGGAATCTTGGGAGAGCGTGGCCGTGAATGGAGAACGGCTTCGATTCATAGAGTAGAAAAATATTAATTAATGCTGTGTAGAGCCGATTTCCCTAACTCACTCATATGCGGAGCGCTTGCATAGATGCGATAAGAGCGATCTTTGCTTTTTGTAAGTGTAGGTGCGTCACTTTATCGCATTGGGAGTATGGTGATCCCTTAACTTCTGTATTTTTCACTAACTCACCGTTTTTACTGTGCACTGCAAATGCTTTTCTATTTTCTCACTCACCTTCACGATCACTACCAAATTTGTTTTGTAAAAAAAAACAAAATGAAATTGGCGAATTGACGAATTGGTTTTAAAATGGGTATACGCGTGTATAGGTATATTGTAGGTATTTTATCAGGATTTTAACAATTTGAGTGTTAACGTTATAAAAAGTAATGAGTAAGAAAAATGCTTATAACACTATGCACTGCCGAAAAACTGGAGATTAACTGCCGAAGAAACTGGATGAAGAACTGGAGATTTAACTGCGGAAGAACTCGATATTGATTGCCGAAAAAACTGTAGATTTAACGGCCGAAGAAACTGGATATTAATTGCCGGAAAACTGTAGATTTAACTGCCGAAGAAACAGGATATTAATTGCCGGAAAACTGTAGATGTAACTGCCGAAGAAACTGGATGAAGAACTGGAGATTTAACTGCCGAAGAACTTGATATTGATTGCCAAAAAAACTGTAGATTTAACTGCCGAGAAACTGGATATTAATTGCCGGAAAACTGTAGATTTAACTGCCGAAGAAACTGGATGAAGAACTGGAGATTTCACTGCCGAAGAACTTGATATGGATTGCCGAAAAACCTGTAGATTTAACGGCCGAAGAAACTGGATATTAATTGCCGGAAAACTGTAGATTTAACTGTAGATTTAACGGCCGAAGAAACTGGATATTAATTGCCGGAAAACTGTAGATGTAACTGTAGATTTAACGGCCGAAGAAACTGGATATTAATTGCCGGAAAACTGTAGATTTAACTGCCGAAGAAACTGGAGATTTAATTGCCGGAAAACTGGATATGGATTGCCGAAAAAACTGGCGATTTAACTTGCGAAAAACTTGATATGGATTGCGAAAAAACTGGCGATTTAACTTGCGAAAAAACTTGATATAGAAGAAAACGCTCGTTCGAGGTATTTTTCCCACGCGTGCAAGTCGCGGTTAAAGTCGAAAGCGAAGTGAGTTGCAGTTGTCCTTTTGGTCTCCTTTTCTTTTCTTTTGTGTGTGGAATCAGCTGGTGTGATGTGGTTGGTTGGTGTGTAGGGTGGAATGTAAGCTTTGGTGGTTTGTGACGTGGGTATGATGAAGGTGCGTGTCAATGTTGTGAAGTTGATGTGGTGTGATCGTGTAGTGTGTGTGTGGATGCCTTGGGGAGGATGCTCATTTGTACATCCTGGCCCCCCTAGGCGCGTATTCAGCCTAGTAGCCTCTGAAGTTGTTGCAGTGTTGCAACAACGTTGCTGAGACCTGTCTTACGACGGGCTTGCGGCCTAGGATGGCGCCTTCGATGCGATGTGGCATGGTGAGGATGGCGCCAGGCGCGGGACTCCTCCGAAGGGAAGGCTTGCCTTCGCGGTTGCGGTCGCGGGAGTCGTCGGC
>NW_026089622.1:24262510-24334098 GCF_024586455.1 Bactrocera neohumeralis
AATAATAAAAATACTAAACATAGAGTCACTCGATGCGTAAAAATACATAAATTTTATAATAATTAGTGAAAATTGTATGGAAAAACTACGATTTTACACCATTTTCAGGAGGCTGCCCTAGAGCCCCCGTGGTCCTAGCTGGGGAAGGGTGCTATTATTCAAAAGCTCCATTCATTACCTTTCAAATGAGGGGGGTAGCAAGCCCCCAGCCCCCCCCCCCCTTGCGCAAAACCTCTTCAAAATGAGATACTAAACTAAACATTCCCCGTTTAATACATCTTGCATAGCACGATTGGGTGCTGTCAGGCCCAAACACGACAATACTTTATTTGCCATCAAAAAACACATATCTTCTATTATGATCAATGTGTCATTGTAAATCTCTGCCGTAATTTCCAATGTAGGATTCAAAGTTTCACAACGCACGCGATGCAACACATCCTCAGACATGTCATCCCTATATTTCATCCACAAATCATTCGGATTTGAGGGGAAACATGTCGATATTATAATCGCAAACAGTGTGCGAATTTGATGCGGCGATGAAGATATCACGGAATTCTTGAGCGTATCATCCCAATGCGAATCGTTTTCAAGCAACCGTAATAATTGACACGCCTCACGGTAAGTCGCCCACAGATGTCCATCAACTGTTCGCAATTGTTGAAAAGATGTCGGACCAGGAACATTCACCAATAACAATCTAAGATAATAACATTCATCGTTATTAGGATGTACTGTATATGTACGGCCTATAGCATCTGTGGCAAATACATTTTCATATCCTTCAAATGGTGTTCTTTGTTTACGACGCTGAAAAGACTTTTGACGATGCGTTCCATATCAGCATACAGCGAAGTGCGAGCGAATTGATCAGTTGCACAAATTGACGTGCCGCTCTATCCACAGCGTTGTTTGGGTTGAAATACACTCGTTGTCCATTTTCTAAATGAACTGCCAAATGCAATACAGTGGGATGTCTTTCATGAATTGCAAACGAAAATATGCGCCAAATAGCCTCTTTGCTGCTTACATAGCGACCCATCTGATAGTGAGACACTTCATCATTTGTGTTTGTTACTGCGAACATGGCCATGTCGCTACCTTTGTTAACATATTTACATATGTACTTTATGGGCGAGAACGGCACAATCCAACGATTGTCTACATGAAAATCTTGTCCTTTTATCTTGACATCTACAGATCGTCCGCCGTCCTCAACTGATCGCCGACGATACAATGTGAATAAAAGGGTACACAATTTATGTAGGATAAAATAAATTTTGTTTGTATTTCGACAATTTGATGAAGGAAATTATAATTTTTTGTATTATAAATTTTAACGTAAATGTTAATAAAAAATATATGTCGACGAGCGGGGCGGCGAGAATTCTAATACAATTTATTTTCCACTTATCGAGATCACAATGTAGAATCGCGATAGAGTAGCGTAGGCAGTGTATATGCGAATTTAATATTAATGAAGGTTTGTAACGAAGTGCTTAGAACGAATTGAGTCTCCTGTCCCGTTGTCCATCCTTTTTGTTGAGTGGGTACAGGTGTGGTGAGTTGTGTTGGTGTGGTGTGGTGATGTAAGTGGATGGTGCCATCGGATGTGGTGTATTATGCTGTCTTGCTAGGGTGCGCCAGTTTTTCCCAGGTAGAGTGGGGGGATGCTTAACTCATTTAAACATCCTGGGCCCCCTAGGCGAATATTTTGCCTAGTATTGCGTATGAGTTTTTTATGTTTGCTTATTCAAAGTATACATTTGCTTACTATTGGCGAAGTAGCTGAGGTTCCAGAATATAAGCTGTAAAAAGCGATTTTGGTTTTAATATAAATATGTATTTTATGTAAGTAGTGATGCTTGAGGTAGTAATTTTCTTTTGCGTGTTTTGGCGACTTATTATTATAGTAAAAAAATTGTTTGCTTTTATTTATTTTACTAGCGGTTATATATGTACTATTTCTTATTTTATCGGTTTGGTATACCGGTTGTTTATTGTTCGCCTTTCCTGTATTATCGGCAATTGTATGCATTTTATTTATTCTCGGCTTATGAAGGATAGTAACTCCACGCCTGGCTCAGGTATAGCCAGAATGGGTACTCCTTAGCACTGGAGTTAGAGGGATCTTGCGAGAGAGTGGCCGTGAATGGAGAACGACTTCGACTCGTAGTAGAGAATTCTTCATAATTAATTAATGCTTAGTATAGCTGACTCCCATTAGTAACCAATGTGAGGAGCGCTTATGTAGATGCGAATATGATTCGACCTTTTGGATCATTTTATTATGAGTAATATTTATGTGCGTATGCACTAATTTTGCAAGTAGTAGCCCGCCACCGCTCTAGGATTTGTTCAGAATGGATTTTTTCTCATTTTTGGCGAAAGCCATCCTGCGGGGCCGAAAGTTGTATGAACTTTTAATATAGGGACCGTCAGAGGTAACTCTGACTTTGTTTTTGTACCAATTTGTGGGGTATTAGAAAATTGTGGCTCTATTGGTTGTCGTACGACATACCGGCCATTATTTGATCGAGTAGTTGTGGCTTTAGAGAAGTGCTCACAATACTGATCTTTTATAATTTTGTTTGTTATTCGGGGAAGTTTCCCTATCTCTTAAAATTTCCTTAATTGTGAATTAAGGCATTGATGTGATTTTTTCTCAACTTGAGTTGGTGTGGTGGTAACTAGTTCTGTAACTAGTCCACTTTGTGTTTGGCTATGCAGCGTTTGAGTTTTTTGTGCCTTTAAGCAACATGGTGTCTCTCGGCAATTTTTACAGTTTTGGGTTTTGGGATTTGCTTTTGCAATTAAACCCGTGGTTTTTTAATATGCGCCCTTTTTTGGTGTGATAGGGGATATGTGCTATAATGAAGCATTGTATGGTGTCTTTTATGACAATATAAGCATTTAAATTTGCTTTTGCAATTTGTAAATGTATGCGCATGTGACAGGAAATTTGTGCAAAGTCTTTTTGACCTGACAAAATTATTTCGTTCGCTAACTTTTAAGTTTTTAAACCTCTCGCAAGATTTAAGTTTATGCCTTCTTTTACATAGTTCGCATGACGTATGTTTTCGTTGTTCAGATGTGAACGATTGCGTTTTGTGAAAGTTTTTGCTTAAATTGTTTTTGTTACTAACTTGGGGTCTATTTAAGCTTCCATTTTGATCGTGTTTGTTCTTAGTTTTGATTATTTTTTCTTCTAACCTTTCCGCGATTTCATATTGGGTGGTGAGAAAATCTTTCATTTGTTGCCACATTGGGCACTTTTTTCGTGATGAGAGCGACTGCTCCCATAGAAGTAACGACTTTTCTGGTAATGCTGCGGTGCAAATGTTTACCAGAATTGGGTCCCAGCTGTCTGTGGGAATATTTAGTGTCGATAGAATCGACAAACAATTTGAAATAGTGGATTCTAGTTTGATGAATTCTGCACTTGTTCCTTTCTTAATTTTTGGCAAATTCATTAGTGTCGTTACTTGCTTATCGACCAGTATTCTGTCGTTTTCATATCTAGCTTTTAGAGCTTCCCAAGCCAAATTGAAATTATCGTCATTAAGAGCGAACTGTTTTACTATGACGCCTGCTTGACCTTTGTCTTGTATGGAGGTGATACAATTTTTTGTGCTTTTGATAATTCTGGATGATTGATGTAAACGGCTGTAAACATGTCCCGGAAGGACGGCCATTCTTCATAACCTCCATAGAATGTTTCTGTGTCACATGCGGGCACCTCGAGATGGATGCCTGAACTTGCCTTTTGACTGTCTATTTGTGGCAGCTCTTCTCTACTGTGGAGAGTAGGTGCAATTGTTTTAATGAGCTTTAGTTGATCGGAGATCATAGCTTTTGTTTCTTCGAACTGGTCTAAGCAGTTTTTGTAAGTATCGTAAGCCAATGATTTAAAATTTTGAGGTAGATCTGAATCGTCAGATTCTACTATGGCGTCATAAGCCGCTTGGAGTCGAATCCAAAAATTGTTGAGATTTATATTTTTGATTTCTAGTAAAGATTCCGAGTTTTCGTGAATCGGTGAAGAGGCAAATCTGATGCAGTATCTTGTTAAACTGTCACTTTCTGAAATAAATCTAGCAACCTGTTTTGAGCGTGTAGCTCCAGGTGTACTTTGATTTTTGTTATTGACCATTTTTGTTATATTATAAAAAATATTTATTTGTTATTTTATATATTTATATATAAAATATTTGTCGAAATGAATTAAATTTTTTCGATTTGTAGTATCTAATCGATGCGATATAGTGTAATAAATTGTATACTCTTTTAAATAAAGGAAAGAGTTTTTTCGGATTATATCGGCACAAACGTATATTCTATTAATATCGTTTTGTATTTACTTGCAATGGTATTATTTTATTTATATTTTATTTTGAATTGTTAATTACTATTAAACCGCGGGTGTATATATTACAATATTGGATGTCCGAATATTTTGTATTTAGGTACACCCTAATACTCGGACTTGTATATACATATGTACTTACGCTTTGTGCGATTGAGAGCTCGTTGAAGAGATCAATGCGCTTTTTACATTGGTATTTGTTTGTATGTATTTATAATTATGTTTTTATTCTTAAGCAATTGAGAGCTCGTTAGAGAGATCAATTCGCTTTTTGTATGCAATCCTGCTTGTGTTTGTTTGCCAAAGAACAAGAGGTATTGCCGGATATTTGCCAATTCGGACTTTGAAAAGATATGTATGTATATATGTATGTTTTAATATATGGACATATAGTATATATGTATGTATATGTATGTACGTAAGCTTTAATATATATTTTTCACATTAAAAATTGTTGTCTACATGAGCGTTTTGTATATTTGAGTTTTAAGTTAAAATAAATTTAGCAGCGTTTAGTTATGCGCTAATTTTGACTTTACTTTTTTAGTAAAATATGTAATCAGAATTGTTAATCTGCAGGTATGCTCGCGTGTGCACTTTGTAAATGTATTTGGTATATATTACGTATATAAAGGTACGAAATTTTGCATATATGTATATATGTTTGTTTTTGGTCAGAGGTATTGCTGGAAAGTATGTGCTAATAAACAACTGTTCCTGAGTGTCTCACAAATTTGAGATTATGTCGGCATTCGGAACTATACAATTAATTTGGTATATGTATATCGATATATACATATGTATATTGTACCAAACTGTTTACGTTTTTTATATGTACATACATATATTTAAATAAACTACGACCAAATATTGGCAGATTTTCGGATGGATAATCCACTCCAGCTCTTGTGATCATCTTTATGAACCAGTATTTGTCGATACATCTTTTCGACATCATTGAATACGTATTTGTATAGGACCAGTTCAATGAAGGGCGATAAATCTGGTTGATATCAATTGTCGCCAGGTAGCGTAAGAGAAGAATCATTTAGGAATTACCCGTTGTTGGATATAATCGCGACAACTCGAACTTTTTGTTGTTTTCTTCTCCGGCTTTACTACTGCATGATGTGGCAAGTAGAAAGAGTAATATTTGCCTCTTATGATTTTTTCACATGGGCTTACTTCCTCCATGTGATCTAACTGAAGGTATTCTTCCACGACCCCATCATAAACTTGTTTAAGCTCACCTTTTTTAAGTAGGGTTTTCTCCATACTTAGAAACTGCTGTATTGCAGAGGTCCGAGAGTGACCTAAGGCGAGTGTGTCTGGAAATTGTTGTTTTATTGGTAGTCGTACGACATACCGACCATTATCTGATCGAGTAGTTGTGGCTTTGTAAAAGTCTTCACAATACTGATCTTCAGGTGTTGTAATTGGAATGGGGGGGAGTTCTTCTACCTCCCAAAATTTTCTCAATTGAGAATTGAGGTACTCGTTTGAGATTTCCTCAACTTGAGTTGTCATGGCTGTGACTGGTTCCGCAACTAGTCCACTTAGGACCCATCCGAAAATGGTATTTTGCGCCAGTAGTGTTTCCGAAATTTTTTCAACACCTTCTAATATGATTTGCGGTATAAGGTCGCTGCCTATTAGGATGTCTATCTGAGCTGGCGTGTTGCAGTTGGGATCTGCCAGTGTCAGGTGTGAAATTTTATCCCAATGCTTGCTATTTATTTGATAGCTTGGAAGCATGTTTGTTAGTTGCGGTAAGACAATAGCATTTGCTTGAATGCGCTTATCCGCTTTGGGGGAAATTAGGGTAATGGGGCAGATTTTACTTGAGTTTTGTACTACTCGTCCGCCCATTCCCGTAATTTCATAGTTGGCATGTTTTGTTGGCAGTTTTAGCCTATTTTGTGCCCTAGACGCTATGAATGATCGTTGCGATCCTTGGTCTATTAGGGCTCTTAGTTTGAACAGTTCTCCTCGATGTTCGATGGAGACAACTGCTGTGTGTAGTAGTACTCTACTATGATTTTCGCTGTGTAGCGTTTGAGTTTTTAATGCCTTTGAACAACTTGGTGTTTCTTGGCAATTTTCTTGAGGTTTTGTTTCGGGAGTTGCTGTTGCAACTAAACCCGTGGCTTTTTTTGAAAAAGCGCTGCTATGAGATGTGTTGGGAAAGTTATTGAGATGTAACATAGAATGATGCCTTTTGTGGCAATATACGCAATTAAATTTGCTTTCGCAAGTATTAAGAATGTGTGAGTGGGACAAGCAGTTTGTACAGAGTCTTTTTGACCTGACAAAGTTGTTCCTTTCATTGACATTCAATTTTTTAAATTTCTCGCAAGCTTTTAACTTATGCCCTCCAGAACATAGTTCGCATGACGTGAATTTATTTTGTTCAGATGTGAACGATTGTGTTTTGAAAAAGCTTCTGTTTAAATGCTTGTTGAAGCTTCGATTTAAGTCTTGTTGAACGTTTTTAGTTCTGACTACTTTTTTGTCTACCCTTTCCGCAATTTCGTATTGGGTAGTTAAGAAATCTTTCATCTGCTGCCACGTTGGGCATTTTCTTCTTGATGAGAGCGATTGCTCCCACAAAAGTAATGATTTTTCTGGTAATGCGGCGGTACATATGTTTACCAGAATAGGATCCCAATTGTGAGTGGGAATATTTTGTGTCGATAGAACCGACAAACAATTTGAAACAGTGGATTCTAGTTTCATGAATTCTTCACTGGTTTCTCTTTGAATTTTAGGCAAGTTCATAAGTATCGTTACTTGCTTGTCAACTAAGATTCTTTCATTTTCGTATCTTTGTCTTAAAGCTTCCCAAGCTAAATTAAAATTATCGTCATTCAATGCGAACTGCTTGACTATTACGCCTGCTTGACCTTTAGTTTTGTATCGGAGGTGATACAATTTTTGCGCTTGTGATAATTTTGGATGGTTTATGTACACGGCTGTAAACATGTCCCGGAAGGACGGCCATTGTTCATAACCTCCATGAAATATTTCCGTATCACACGCTGGCACTTTGAGATGAATGCCTGAACTTGCCTCTTGGGCTTGCAATTGAGGTAACTCTACTCTACTGTGGGGAGTAGGTGCAATTGCCTTCATAAGTTTTAATTGATCTGAGATCATTGCTTTTGTGTCTTCATAGCGGTCTAAGCAATTTTCGTATTTGGCGTAAGCCGAAGATTTAAAATTTTCTGGTAGATCTGAATCATCAGTTTCTACTATTGCGTCGTATGCAGCTTGGAGGCGTGTCCAAAAATTGTCAATAGATTTATTTTTTATTTCTAGTACCGATTCAGAGTTGTCCTGAATCGGTGAAGATGCAAATCGAGTGCAGTATTTAATTAAGCTATCACTCTCAGAAATGAATTTAATATACGAAATGTCCTTCCCCCTTTTTTGCTTTGTAGCACCCTGCTTCGAGCGTGTAGCTTCTGCAGGTGTACATGGACTTTTGTCATCCGTAATCATTTTTGGAATTCTTAAGAATTCTGCTTTAGATTCTTTTGAATCTGTGCTCATTCAGAAAATTTGAATTAATAAAATATATATGTATATTTTATTATAATAGAGAATCTGGTACCGAAACTCTTTTTAACAAATAAGAGTTGTTGTTTCCGCACAATTGAAATAGTAAAATATATATGTATGTGACCAAAAGCTCTTTTCAATAAATAAGAGCTGTTATTTCAGTAAAAGGATTTAAAAATGCGTTTATCGCTTTTATTGCTCGCGTTTGTATTACTTTTTTTTTTTTTTTTTTAATATTTTTACGGTTTTATCCGTACGCCCTTGTATCAGCGCGCACTGAATACTAGGTCAATACCCTTTGTACATACGTATGGAGTTTATGTGCATATAGTATGCGTTAAATAAATATGTGCAATTATGCTTGTTCTTGTTTGACAAGGAACAAGAAACTGCCCGGATATCGCCAAAATTGGACTTTCAAGATGTGTATGTACTATGTATGTACAAAGGGAAGTATTAGTTTGAAATATTTAGTTATCTCAACCAATGTTGTTGGATTTTCCGCACCAAAGATATTTTTCGCACCGTTTGTTTATTTTCTCAATATCTCTTTATTAATTGTATCCTATGTTTATAGGTATACACGCATGTGAGAATATAAGGCAGTATGAAGAAATAATTCGCGGTTGTGTACTCGCGCTCAGAAATATGCGCAAAAGCGCTAATGTATAATATATGTATATGTATATGTATATATAGTATATATGTATATGTATCAATTGCAGTTATATAATGTATATAATCCGCTTGAGGATATGTATATATGTATGTTTGTACTTATTCCCTTTTATGCTGTATTCTTCTTGCGATTTTTGCTTACTTTTTGGAAGCAATTCCTCTCACAGCTTAATAAGCTGAAGAGGTATTGTTCGTATAATTGACAAGTGTCCCTCTCACAGTTAATGAACTGGAGCGGTATTGCCAGAATAATTTGAAAATATTGAATTTTTTCTCTGTGGGAATTGTGTGTATTGTATACACGAAGGTAAGTTTAAAAAGCAAGGAATAATTATTTGTTTAGTTAAATATATTTAAAATATATATATATATATATATATATACTGTGGATACATATATACATATATATTATGTACCGTATTGGAATCTACCGGTACTTAAATTTGCCGCCGAATTAGAATTTTTACAAACCGTTTTTATAAACCGGGTTTAATTTCTTTCGGTTCTTTTATATTGACCGTTTGTACATACATATATACATATAATTAATGAAATCAAAAGTGGAATTGATGCACTCACTCTGGTTTTCCTCAAGGAGTTTGGGTTCTGAAATTTGGTGAAAAGTGGTGTGTAGGTGGGATTTCCTTCCTACGCCGGCGTTCCGCTTTCTTGTATATGTTTGTTTACCAAGCAGCTTGTGACATCCAGAAGGAAGCGTCGGAGACCCTGTGAAGATTAGCTTCGGTGCAGCCGACGTTAACGTTTTCTCTTGTTTTATTTGTATTTAGGGTGTTTTATTTATTTATTAGCTTTGAGTCGCGTCCGTATTATTGTATTTATTTTTAAGTTCGCGCCCGAATTTTATTTAGTTTTAGTTTGCACGCACTTTTGGTTAATGTTTTATTTGTTAATTATCACAATTTTGTGCATACATATATGATATGTAGCTTTAGTATGTATGTATATTATTTAACTGCACTATTTTTTGTTACTTTTTCACCACTCTTTTTGTTTCGACATATATAAGTACGCATGTATGCATGTAGATTTATGTACCACTTCGTTTTTTATATATTTTATTCACGGTGTCACTGCACTTTCATATGTAAAATCTTTTTGCTTTTTTGTTGTTGTTTTACATACATATATATATATTTTTTTTTCTAACGTTTCACCAATGTGCCGTTCTTTTTGCCTCGAAGGACCATGTATTTTTCACTAACTCACCGTTTTTACTGTGCACTGCAAATGCTTTTCTATTTTCTCACTCACCTTCACGATCACTACCAAATTTGTTTTGTAAAAAAAAACAAAATGAAATTGGCGAATTGACGAATTGGTTTTAAAATGGGTATACGCGTGTATAGGTATATTGTAGGTATTTTATCAGGATTTTCACAATTTGAATGTTAACGTTATAAAAAGTAATGAGTAAGAAAAATGCTTATAACACTATGCACTGCCGAAAAACTGGAGATTAACTGCCGAAGAAACTGGATGAAGAACTGGAGATTTAACTGCCGAAGAACTCGATATTGATTGCCGAAAAAACTGTAGATTTAACGGCCGAAGAAACTGGATATTAATTGCCGGAAAACTGTAGATTTAACTGCCGAAGAAACTGGATATTAATTGCCGGAAAACTGTAGATGTAACTGCCGAAGAAACTGGATGAAGAACTGGAGATTTAACTGCCGAAGAACTTGATATTGATTGCCAAAAAAACTGTAGATTTAACTGCCGAGAAACTGGATATTAATTGCCGGAAAACTGTAGATTTAACTGCCGAAGAAACTGGATGAAGAACTGGAGATTTAACTGCCGAAGAACTCGATATTGATTGCCGAAAAAACTGTAGATTTAACGGCCGAAGAAACTGGATATTAATTGCCGGAAAACTGTAGATTTTGCCGAAGAAACTGATATGAAGAAAACTTAGAAACTGCCGAAGAAACTGGATTGAAAACTGATATTGATTGCCGGAAAACTGTAGATTTAACTGCCGAAGAAACTGATATTAATTGCCGGAAAACTGGAGATTTCACTGCCGAAGAAACTGGATGAAGAACTGGAGATTTAACTGCCGAAGAACTTGATATGGATTGCCGAAAAACCTGTAGATTTAACGGCCGAAGAAACTGGATATTAATTGAAGAAAACTGGATTTAAAGTCCTTTTGGTCTCCTTTTCTTTTCTTTTGTGTGTGGAAAACTGGTGTAATGGTTGGTGTGAAAAACTGGGATTGCCGGAAAACTGTGATATTTTTGCCGAAAAAACTGGCGATTTAACTTGCCGAAAATTTTTTGATATGGATTGCGAAAAACTGGCGATTTAACTTGCGAAAAAACTTGATATTGAAGAAAACGCTCGTTCGAGGTATTTTTCCCACGCGTGCAAGTCGCGGTTAAAGTCGAAAGCGAAGTGAGTTGCAGTTGTCCTTTTGGTCTCCTTTTCTTTTCTTTTGTGTGTGGAATCAGCTGGTGTGATGTGGTTGGTTGGTGTGTAGGGTGGAATGTAAGCTTTGGTGGTTTGTGACGTGGGTATGATGAAGGTGCGTGTCAATGTTGTGAAGTTGATGTGGTGTGATCGTGTAGTGTGTGTGTGGATGCCTTGGGGAGGATGCTCGCCTAGTTTAATGAATTCTAAACTTGTTCCTTTCTTAATTTTTGGCAAGTTCATTAGTGTCGTTATTTGCTTATCGACCAGTATTCTGTCGTTTTCATATCTAGCTTTTAGAGCTTCCCATGTCAAATTGAAATTGTCGTCATTTAATGCGAATTGATTGACTATTTCGCCTGCTTGACCTTTAGTTTTGTATCTGAGGTGATACAATTTTTGCGCATGTGATAATTGAGGAAGGTTTATGTACGCGACCGTGAACATGTCCCGGAAGGACGGCCATTCTTCATAACCTCCATAGAAGGTTTCTGTGTCACATTCGGGCCTCGAGGTGGATGCCTGAACTAGCCTTTTGACTGTCTATTTGTGGCAGCTCTACTCTACTGTGGGGAGTAGGTGCAGTTGCTTTAATTAGCTTTAATTGATCGGAGATCATAGCTTTTGTTTCTTCGAAATGGTCTAAGCAGTTTTCATATATGGCGTAAGCAGATAATTTAAAATTTTGTGGTAGATCTGAATCGTCAGATTCTACAATGGCGTCATGAGCCGCTAGGAGACGAGTCCAAAATTTTTTAAGATTTTGACTTTTGATTTCTAGTAGCGATTCCGAGTTTTCGTGAACCGGTGAAGATGCAAATATTCTGCAGTATCTTAAAAAACTGTCACTTTCTGAAATAAATTTAGTAACCTGTTTTGAGCGTGTAGCTCCTGCAGGTATATTTTGATTTTTTTCGTTATTAATCATTTTGTATTATTGTATGTTAAAGTTGTTGTAATTGTAAATTTAATTTGTAATTTAATTATTAAATTCGCACTTTTTCTTTATGTGTACTTTTTGTCCTTATGTTGGTATATGGGTACACCCTAATATTTGGACTTGTATGTATGTATGTGCGAACGTAGGTACTTAGGTTTTGTGCAATTGAGAGCTCGTTGAAGAGATTAATGCGTTTTTTACATACATAGGTTTAAACGAATAGAGAGTGCGAAAACGGAATTGAAAAAAATAAGTGCACTTTTATAAGTAAATATGTATGTTTTGCTCTATATGTATGTATAATAAATTGTATATTATTACCCTACAAGAACACTGACAGTCAGCTGAACGTACATTTGACTGTCAGAGCTGAAAGAAATTCAGTCAGCGCGCAGAACAAAGTTTCTATCATTTTCTTAAGGGCTTAGTGAAAAAACTGATGTAAACAGACGCATGCGTATGAGCTTGCATCTCTCTTTAACACACTGGTATTCGGAATTAAATCAGTATATATTTCTACTGCTTACTCTCATGCTTTTTCTTGGTTCATTGCTGACCACAAATCTGTCAAAGCTGAAAATTGTCAATAATGACTGAAAAGCTAACATAGCTGTAATTTGTCATTTATGACTAAATCTTTCAATGATGACACATTTGTTTTTTGTTCAAATTAGTTTTATCTTTATTCATTTATAATCTGAATATTAAAATAACATGTATGTCAAAAATGTTGTAAAAAATTAATATAACTCTATATAATAAAATTAATTACATCAGAATTAAATTCGATATCTTATAAAATTTGAAATTGAAAGATCCTTGTGGCTGGTAAACGGCTATAAAATTGAAATTAATAAAAAATAGTTTTCTATTGCTTTTACATTAAACTTATTTAATTTCTTCTTCTTCTTCGAAGATTTTTAGCTTACATAATGCTTGTTTTTCTCCTCTTCCATCAAAATTGAAATACTCTTGTAGGCGGTCTGCAAATATATATTTGAAAGAGTTTTCAATTTTGTCCGATGTCCCTTTAAGTTTGTGGACATAACTGATCTGTAAAATAATAATATATAAATGTAAATAGTATCTTTTAAGATGTTGATATTTTAAATAATGTTTTTTACCATAGATTGTGCGAACTCGGGTTCCTCTAACATTTCTTCCACTTCCAAACATTCCTCAAAGTTTTGAATAGGTAAAAGGCTTGCTACCTAGTTGAGAGCCTCGTCTTTTTCCTCTAATATAATATAGTAAACTGTTGATTTAATCACAAATCATAAATCACTTAAACAACGCGCGAAATATAATAATTCGATTTAGAATTCACTGAATTAATGCGTAACACTTCTCGCTTGTGGCAAGAATAACAGTAAACATTTTTTTGCGCAACATTTTATAAACGTACATACCAGAGAATTGCAAAACTCACTTTTCCTTGAATCAGCTCATACGCAAAAGTTTCTATTCAAGTCCAATCACTGAGCGAAGCACAGCGTTGAGTAAAAATCAGCTCATGTTGCCGAATCGCTCATTCGCGTACAATGTGAGCCTTCGGTCTGAAATGCTTTGCTCACGTTTGCTCACTTCACGAAATATTTAGCTCATGCTCGCTCACTTCACGAAATGTTTAGCTCACTTTCGCTCAGTGATTGGAATTGAATAGAAACTTTTGCGTATGAGCTGATTTAAGGAAAAAGTGAGTTTTGCAGTTCTCTGGTATGTATATTGTTTTTGTATGCTTTGTTCGCGATCAGCTTATGTGTCACATGCATTGCACTAAGAATTTGGTACACAACTTATATTTTAGTATGTATTTGTCATCCCGTCGATATGGAGCAAGAAGATATTTTAGAAAAAATACGTACAAACGCCTACACATTGTCAGCCCGACATAAGGGAAGGAGCCATGTTTGGAATATATTATCTGAAATTATTAAAGAGGACGGCACTATTTGGAATGGATTTATATACTGCCAATCCTGTAACAATATTTTAAAATATTTGCCAAAAAATTGTTCAAATTTAAACAGACATATGTAATTGCTGCAAATCGCTTAAGGAGACGGCGCTTTTATTCAAGCACAGTGAGTTCATTCATATGCGTTGAGTTTGCTCATACCCATTGAGTTTGCTCATAGGCGTTGAGTTTGCTCTTTTGTGTTTTTGTTTTCATTCAACACGATCATTGTTGAGCCGAATGAGCGAACGCCTGAGTAGAGCTGTTTCAACACGAGCGTGAATAAACTCAGCAAGCAAACGAATTTACCGCAATTGAGCTGAATTTAGCTCAGTAGCGAAAACATTCACGAATGCCATTTTGAGCGCTTGAGCCGAATGGGCTGATAGTTCGGGTATTGATCGTGCATGAACATTTTTGCGCTCAACGGAAGCCGTTCTCTGGTACATATGTACATATATGGAATTGTATGTATCTCTTTTTACAGGGTTGCTTTTCTGCATACAGATCAGTGTTGATAAACGATGTTTAGTGTTGAAAAGTGTTTATTTAAAAAAAATCAACATTGACAGTCATTTTAAATTTCATTTTACTGTCAATGATGACAGTGTTGAATAATTAAGTTATTTCATTCTTACATATAAGCAATATCATTCATAGGTTTCTCTTTTTAACATAAGCATTGACAGTCATTTGAGTGTCATTTTTTCGTCAGCTCTGACATAAAAAATGTGCGTGTATTAGTGAAACGATCAGCACTTTCTTGTAGGGTAGCTAAATATGCTTATATATGTGTACATATGTTTGTATTTTTTGCAAGTCTTGCTTCGTTTTTTGTTTATGTTACTCGTATAATATTGATTTAGTTTGTGCCTTTGCTTACTTAATTTATGCAATCCTGCTTATTGCTTTATTAAACATAAGAGGTATTGCCGGAAAATATTGCAAGTAAATACTAATTTTTGGATTCTTTCTGTTTTTGTTAAATAGTTGAGTTTGAATACGCACAGGTAAGCTCAACATATAGGCATTTAATTTTTTATAAATATTTCGATTGTTGTTGGTAACCGCTTTGTTGCGCAATTAAAACGGATTTTAAGTTGCAGATTTTGTATTAGCATATAAAAGCGTCTTTTTCTATACATATATGCATATTATTAAGTATAAAAAATTGACTAAATATGCTCACTTGGTTACATCAAGGGCTTTGTAGTTGTATATATGTATGTTTGTATGTATGTGCTCCTCTCCGCACCGTTTCCAGCTAATTTGTCTGTTCGCCTTGTTCCAATTCCTGTGCTCCAGCTGGCTAACTCCTCGTGCTGTTGTTTTGTTGTATGTATGTACTACTTGTATATTTGTTTCAATGTTCGCGCCCGTTTGTTTCGTTTTATTGGTGATTTAGCTTTTCGCGCCCGATTTATGTTTTGTGCTTAGGTTTCGTGCGTTTTTGTTTGTTGAAATTGTTTTCTTTATTTTGTTCTCCCGTGTAATTTGTTTTTGTTTTTGTCACTTTTTGACTCTTTTGTCTATCGTGAATCTTTATATGTATATTTACATAAAAACACTGCACTGCTCTGCAATTTCGTTTGTTTGTTTTATTTTATTTTATTTTATTTTATTTTTTTGTTTGAATTCGCGCCCGCTTGTTTCTGTTGGTTTTATTGGTTTTGTGTTGTAAACTTTTTTAATTTTTGGTTTTGTAAATTTATGTTTTATGTCGCAGTTTTGGTTTTTTTTTGTTTTCGTTCCACTGCACTTTTTTGTTTTTTTTATTTTTTTTTGTCTTTTTTGTTGTAAATAAGTATACAAAATTTAATTTTCCTTTCGCATGTGTACATATATATATATGTATATATGCAGGTGCTTTTTTTCTGTTTGGAACACTTTTCGTTTTTTAATCTTAGCACACTATGCTCTGTTCGGTTTGTTGCTTTTTTATTGTTTGTTTCATTTTTTTTTTTTTTGCTTTTTACTGTCACGCACTTAAGTTTGTATTGTATGTATTCTTTTCCTCAGCACTTTTTGATCCCATTCTACGCTTTTCGTAACACAAAATTTTATTTGATTGTTTATTTTTCCAAAGATCAGCATCAATGTACTATTTTTAACTATACGTGAACACTTTTTGAACTCACTGTATGTATTAACATATATTTACACCCCTATTCTGTGCTTTTGACAAATTAATAAAATATTGACAATTAACTCAAATATTTAACAAGCGAGAAATATTTTGGTATTCTGTGGCAATCTTGATAAAAGTAAAAGCTTCAATTCGTAAAGCTTTCCCCACACGTATGGTGAAAAAATAATGTAAATAGAAAACAGCTGATTTCTATTCAAATTATTCATTAAAATGGACAATTCTGCAACGTAAGTTTCCAAATTTTAATTATTAACAAAATTTATAATTTAACTTTTATTTTATAGTAAACCCAAGCACGATAGAGCTACGCACCTGCTGTAAAATGGAAAGAGGTAACATTTTAGTTTATTTTTCGTTTATTTATTATATTGTGTTAATTTATAGACGTTAGGCGTTTGGAAAAGCCAACTGCGCACTCGAGCAAGGCGGTTGAAAATGACTCAAAGGCTCACAGGTGGAGGTCCAAGTTCCAAGCCGATGACGGACTTCGAAGAAATGGCTTTGTCGACATTTGGCTCGGCCGCTGTAGATGGGATGCAAAATGTGCAAAGCCTAGGTTTAACGCCAATTTGGCAAACAGATGAATGCGCAATTTCATCACCCACGGGTAGTCCTCACCAATTATGCAGTCAGGTAGATGCAAGCCCAAATCCCGAACACCATACAGCAAGTCCATCGTCACCATCTACGTCTCCTAGCTTGGAAAACCAGGTAAGTTTTCATTATGATATAATTACAAAATACATATACATATGTATAAATTTTTTTGCAATTTCTGATTACGTTTTTTTCTTTTAAGGATGCTTCAACTTCGGTGCTATCACGAAGTGCACGAAACAAGCTTATCAGCACTTTGATAGCTGATATTCCAAAAAGGAATGCTGCTGAGGAAGAGAGGCGACGGGAGCATCGGGAAATGATGCAGGCCATTCAAGGCCTAACTAGTTCTATAACAGAACTTATAAAATCGTTTACTAGTAATAAAAAATAATATCTAAAGTTTAATTAAAATTGAAATAACGTATGTGTAATATTTTTATTTAATTAATATTTATTGAATTAATTAAGTTTGGTTTTTTGTTTTATAATAGAATAAAAAAAATGGAATGGAAATTGCAATTTGTTTTCTTTTAACAAAAAGGATAAATAAATAAACAAATAATGGAAGTAAGTAGTGTATTTCGAAAGTCGAATTGTGAGAACATTTATATACTTATGTACATAAGTATATGGATTGGCTTCTGTATATATGTATATAACTAAAGAGTTGATATATATCTTGATCTTGTTCTTTCACCTTCGCGCATGTACTGTGAAGAGTTATAATCATTAATTGGAGAATCAAAGTCTTCTGCAACCCCGTCATCTATTTCGTTGAACGTAATGCCTGCTTTCGTCATTATATTATGCAATATAACGCAAGTACTAACAAACAAAGCGGAAGTTTCGTGTGAATAATGTAGAACTCGGTGCTTCAACAAACATCTGAAGCGAGATTTTAAAACACCAAATGCTCTCTCTATGCAGTTTCTTGCAGAACCATGTAATTTGTTGTATTTTTGCTCTTTATGGGTATTAGGTGTTCCCACTGGTGTTAAAAGCCACGGTTCTAGAGGATAACCTTGATCGCCAAGAAGCCAAGATTCCCTCCGTTGTTGCTCAGACGTATTAGTATGCTGACGAATGAGCTGTTCTCGTAGGTCAGAAGTTGCCCAAATTCCAGAGTCATGTGTTGCACCCGGAAATTTAGCATTTACAAATGTAAAACATAATCGGTGATCGCAAACCTAAAAAACGATACATTCAAAAATTGCATTGGCATATATGTATGTATGTATGTGCATGCAAAAACAAAACTTACTGCTTCAACATTGATACTGTAGAATCCTTTTCTATTTAAATATAAATTAAGAGGACGTTCGACATTATTTGATGGTGGAGCAATGATAGCAATATGCGTGCAGTCAATTTGATGGTGGAGCAATGATAGCAATATGCGTGCAGTCAATTGCTCCTATGGTGCTTTTTATTCCAAATTTTCTAAAAAATCTGGAATATATGTATTTCAAATAAATTAGCATATTATTATTTGTATTACAATAATACTTGCCCCGTTTTTATAAAAGTTTCTTCCTCTATTGAACTGGGAAACTTTATTTCTCCTCCCTTCACCTTCACAATAAGTTTTGCTACAGCTCGCACACTTCTCGAAAGGGATGACTGACTCATGGGCAAGTTGACGTTGTTACCTACACATTTCTGATATGAGCCGTGTCCAAAGAAGTTCAAAGCTGCTAGAACCCTTACAGTTAAAGGTAGTGACGTTTTCTGATTATCATGTGGGGCCAGTTCATCAATTAGGCGGGGGGAAATTTCACGAGTTAATCTAAAATTTTGCACAAAGATATTCTCGCTCAAAGAAAATGGATTGCTATCGTCGCGTAAACTTTTTAAATGCCGCGAGCGATTCCTATTCTCACAATTTTCATCTTCGTTTAACAATAATAACAAAAGTAAAATATCTTCCATTTTCACAACAAGATGCACAATCAGATATTTAATTGATAACCATCACTGCTGTCAAGAGCATTTGACATCTTAACAACTTATAAAGAAAAGAGCTTTTTATTTCAGACACAGAATACCAAATGCTTGATAAATGTAAAACTTTGACAAATTAGAAATATGTTGAATTTCTCAAGTGCACAGAATAGGGGTTTTAGTGTGTCAGAAACTGGTTACTTTTTATTACAGCACTCTTGGTCATATATATGTACGTATGTACGTATGTACGTATGTGAGTATTTATGTTTTTTTTTTTGTTTTTATTAACACTGTTTTTGTCACCAAACTTTGTTCTGTTTTATTTTTTCTTTTTTAGATTTTTACTTTAAAATCCAATAGTGCCTTTCTGTAAGGCTCGAAGGACTATGATTAAAAGTGAACCCAATGTAATGGGAAGCACACATCACACATCGTTGATTAAAATAAAACTTCCATATCTCGATTTGGTATATTTACACTTTATTTAATTTATTGTAAATTACGTATGTCGGTACAGTATGTTGCTTTACAGAAGTAAACCGAATATTAAAAAAACTACGGATGCCGATGTTTAATTGATGTGAGTACCCAAAAGATTTTATCACGCAGGCTCGTCGTATTACGTTAATATCGACTTGACCGTAGCGCGCAGGATCTATGCATTTCGGAGCGAAAGGTGTTTTGCGAATTTTAATGTGCGAACGTTGATCTGCGGCTGGAATGTAACGAAGTGAAGCCTGCTTTCCCATTGCCCATCCTTTTTGTTGAGTGGGTTGGCGTTGTGCTATAGTGTCATCAGCTGTCGTGAATTGCACTGTAGCATTAGGATGCGCCAGTTTTACCGGGTAGAGGGGGTGGATGCTTAACTCATTTAAACAATTTGAAACAGTAGATTGAAGCTTTATGAATTCTTCACTTGTTTCTTTCTGAATCTTTGGTAAATTCATTAATATCAGCACTTGTTTGTCGACCAATATTCTCTCGTTTTCGTAAGTGCTTTTAGAGCTTCCCAAGCACAGTTGAAATTTTCGTCATTGAGAGCGAACTGTTTGACTATTACGTCTGCTTGACCTTTGATTTGGAACTGAGGTGATACAATTTCTGCGCTTGTGATAATTTAGGACGGTTTATGTACACGGCTGTAAACATGTCCCGGAAAGACGGCCACTGTTCACAACCACCATTAAATATATCTGTGTTGCATACTGGCACTTTAAGATGAATACCTGAACTTGCCTCTTGGGCTTGTCTTTGTGGCAGCTCTACTCTCGGTTGTGGAGTAGGTGCAATTGATTTGATTAGTTCTATCTGATCAGAGATCATGGCTTTTGTCTCTTCGTATTAGTCTAAGCAATTTTCGTATTTTGAGCAAGCCGAGGATTTAAAATTTTCTGGTATATTTGAGTCGTCAGATTCTACGATTGCGTCATATGCCGCTTGGAGACGTGTCCAGAAGTTGTCAAGATTTTTTTTTAATTTCTGATACCGATTCAGAATTATCTTGAATCGGTGAAGATGAGAATCGAGTGCAGTATTGAATTAAACTGTCACTCTCAGAAATAAATTTGGTGTATCAAATATCTTTTACCCTTTTTTGTTTTGTAGCACCTTGCTTTGAGTGTGTAGCTTCTGCAGGTGTACACGGACTTTTTTCATCTGAAATCACCTTTGGAACTTTTAGCAACTGAGTTGCTTTCGATTCCTTTGAGTCTGAGCTCATTTAAAAGATGTATAGAATAAACCAAAAATGGCTTAGTGAAAACTAGATTTGTAGATGTACTATATAAGATGTAGTTTCGTATATAAAAGTTGAATAGAAGACCCTTTGTATGTAAGATTTTCAAAAAAATAAATAAAACCAATGGCTTTTTAATAAACCGCGATTTCACAAATATTTTTGTATATATACATATACATATATGTATGTTTAGAAAAGAACTCTTTTGAATAAAATAAGAGTTTTGAACGAGATTGATATAACGATAATGCTTTACGCATTTGATAATATGTGTAATCGCGAACTCTTTTAAGTTAATAAGAGTTTTCAAATAAAATAAATAATTAATCACTTAAATTTGATTTAATTATTTATTTATGACAGGAAATATTTTATATATTTTATTTTTCTGTTTATAATTCTTTTATATATATTTTATGTCCAAATGTCCTATAGGGTATACCTATAGGTGGATATTTTATTTATTATGTTATAATGAGCGCTCGTTTTAGAGTTCACTGCACTTTGTACATATGCATGTATGTACATATGTATTACGCTTTGGTTTTTTACACAATCCTGCTTGTTTTTGTTAGCCAAACCCCAATGTGGACTTTGAAGCAGTGAGCGTATCTGCATATGGTGGTCATATACTTAGCACACATCACTCTACCTAAATGCAAACGATGTTTTCTTCGTAATGTTACAAAATTCAAAGGTGCCACTTTGTCTGGGCATGATCAAGGCGCCAAGCTAAGATATCGCAAAGTTTCGTCGCTTTGTTTTAGCTACTGTCGTAAATAGAAGGATTATTTAACGATCAGCAGCTTTTGTGAGTGGACACATACATAGTGTATTTAGCACACTTCTTAGACTGTCAAAGTTTTTTAAAGTTTTAAGGAATATTTATTTTAGAATACAAAAAATGTTGTTGGTGCGAGATTATTTAATATTATATAAAAACTGTGGTTTTGAATTAAATTTAAATTTACTGATTAGATATGGCTAGAGGTTTGTGTAGCACGGAAGAAAAGCGGGCTATAATTGTGAAGTTAAGAAATGAAGGGCAGTCGGTAACTCAGAGTGCAAAAACGCTTTGGTATTCAAGAAAGCTCATTTATAACGCAATTAAACATTTTGACGAATTTGGGACAGTTAAATCCGCGGTGCGAGCTCCAAGGCCTCGCAAAACCACCTCCAAAGAAGAAAATCTAATTCGTTGGATTTCAAAAAACGACCCATTCAAGAGCTCTAAATAAATTAAAACCGAAGTTTATGCAGTATACGGAATAGAGGTTTCATCTAAAATGATCAGACATCGTTTGAATGAAGGCGGACTGCGTGGATGCATTTCACAGAAGAAACCGTTTGTTTCTAAGAAGAACTTGCAAGCACGCCTTTCATTCGCTCGAGCCCACATCAACAACCTACTTTCTTTTTGGAAGAACGTTCTTTGAAGTGATGAATCTAAGTTTTGTAGATTTGGATCTGACGGTAAACGTTACGTCTGGCGCCCCAGTAACCAGCAGCACAATTCTAGGTATACACAAAAACCAGTGAAACATGGAGGAGGAAATATTATGGTGTGGGCGGCCTTTTCTTGGCACGGTGTTGGACCTATCGTTAGGATAACGTCAAAATTGGATCAATTTTTTACAAGAACATGTTAACAGAACACATGATTCCATTTGTCGACGACCATATTCCTCTAAGGTGGCACTTGATGCATGATAATGACCCCAAATATACTTCGCGTTTGGTGAAAAATTTCTTGGAGGAGCAATGCGTTCCCATTCTGCAATGGCCAGCTCAGTCACCTGATCTCAATCCAATTGAGAATTTATGGAGTGAAGTTGAGAGAAGGATTGAGGGCAAAAAACCCAAAAATTTAGAAGAATTGTGGCAGAACATCAAAAGTGCATGGTTGAATATTCCTGTGGAATAATGTAGAAGTTTGGTGGAGAGTTTGCCTAAAATATGTTCTGAAGTGATCAAAAATAAGGGTTTTCCAACGAAATATTGAAGTAAAATTTGGTTCGGAGCGGATTGCCAAAGTTTTTGTAAGTAAACCTGAAATTCGCTAAGTATGTGTCCAACGTAGTAATCATTTATTCTTACTTTTTTTTGTAGGTTTTGATTACATCGTCCTTTATGTTATTATTTAAGTTAATCTATCTGTGAAATATGAATATATGTGAAAATATTTAAGTTTTTAGTAAATAAATGAATTTTATGGAACATTTTTTCTTAAAAGTACGAGTGTGCTAAGTATAAATAACAAATATTTAAGTATGTTATAAAACGTTTTATGTTATATAATATTTATTATTGTCTTTAAGTTGTATTCGATGTCGACAGGGTATATTTTTAGAGGATTTTGTGTATATGTGTATGCGCCCGTATGTATATATATACATACATATATATAAACGCATACATGTATGTAAGTTAATACCACCAGTTCATATTGCATGAACATATCTTATATTTGTCAGTCAATGACAGTCATGACACTTACGACCCATATGGTTCGTCACAAGTGGATTGTATATGTAGTTTAGAACGAAATATGAAACATTGTACTGTGCTAATACGGTCCGCCTTAAGTGGTCCCAAAATGTAATTCATAGATTGTAAGATGAATCTTTCCACTTGTAACATATGTCCTATCTCAAGTGGATTGTAGATATACATACTTCCCAGAATGTAAGATTAATATTTGTATCTAGGCTTAAGCAAAATATTGTACATATTTAAGAAAACGAGGAAGTTGACCACAGGGAGTTGCCCACGAAATAAAAGCAAAAATTAATTTGTATGTTCATGGCACGAAGAAACCACGAAAAGAGATTTAACCAACCTCAGGTAATTTTCGCAAATTGACTTGTTAGTAAGTATATAATTTGTACAACTGCGCCGCATATGGATATGTATGTATGTATATATGTTCGCAGTGAGAAGAGGTCGCGAAAAGAAAATTTAATTATATTCTGATTTTAGAATGTATAGTATATGTATATTATATGTACTATATGTATATATTTTGAAATATGTATATTAATGAGAGTATGGTTGAACTAGTAAAAGAGCAAGTTATTATATGTACATATGTAATTTATTTACACTTTTATTTGCGCACATGCTTTTGGTCTTTTTTTTTTGCTTGTGATTGCCGTAGGTTATCTTAAGCACTACAGTACAGTACAGTACAGTACCAAACTGCTTTATTAGCGGGTTTTCGGTTTTTACCGGAAAATAAACCGAAAACAGTTTGGTAAAGGTTTTCATTACTTTTTCGACCGGAATTTTGGTCAGACTGCAAATTTAATTTTTTTTATATTATACCCTACATATATGTATATAATATAATAGTTGAAAGGAAACCATGCAACTCACTTTGCTTTCCGCCAGGGGCTTTTGGGGATAATATGAGTTTACGTATGTATCTGAATGTGTGGGCCTTGTGCGTGTCCTTCTTTTTCATGTTTTCCCAGTCCTTTTGTAGCTGGCGTTGTAGTTGTGCTTGTATTTTTTGTATGACTTTTTTTTCTTTTGTTTGTAGGTTATATGTCACTTCACTATCACTTTATATACATGTATATGTATAGTATATCGGAGGTGTAAATTATTCTTTTACTCAGCTCTCCCGCTCTTCACTGCACTTTTTGTTACCCCACTTTTTTAGTTTTTCGTTTTTTTTTTTTGCTTGTGGGTTATATTTCAAACCACTATATCTTTGCATACATATATGTAATGTATAGTATGTGTATATTATTTTTAACACTGCACTTTCGTCATTACACTTTGTTTTAGTTTTTGTAACAGCACTCATATGCACAAGTAATGTAGTTTATTCTTATTATTTTCCTTTTTTCCTGAGTATGTAGATATACACATACATATGTACATATGTACAGTTACGGACACAGGTTTTGCTTTGAAACAATGGTATAATTTTTTCGAAATTTTTCATTTATGTAGTAACTTTTCCGCATAATAACAAAGGCAATAATATGTACTTTTAAAAAAAGAGGAAAATATAGCATTGTCAAGTTTTACAGTTAACTGTGATTTAAAAAGTGTAAATAGCGTGCCTCATGCTGAGTGACAAAATAATAGAATCAATAGCGAAATGGATTCATAAACGAAAAACATTGAATTTAAAAAGCGTTATAAGTAGTTTTCAATTATGAATTTATTTAAAAAAAATGGGTCGAGCAAAACATTGTTCAGAGGAGGAAAGATTGCAAATATATAGAATATGTCTCAAAAATGTGTGTTTGTTGCCTTAAAATTTCCGGAAAATGATTGAAAAACAGGCCGATCTCTGCAAAATTGCTGCGGAAGTCGATCGAAATATTGCAATATTGTCGATGCGCGATCCGTTTAAGGCCTCTGCAGCCAATTAATAAGAACTATATGCAAAAATTTCTTCAAGAACAGTAAGAAGATAACTTGTGGAGAAATGGAAATGGAAATTGCTTTTTCAACTTGGTTCCGAAAGGTGACAATGCTGAGAAAACGGCATAGATGCAATCGTATTCGGTTGGTAAACGATACATTAATTAGGGCAGAGCTGAAAATTAAAAAAAAATGGTTCGACATTTTATGGTCTGAATGTAAAATTAATATGATTGGAAATGATAGTTGGGTGTGAGTCCGCAACCAAAAAAAACAAAGAAATGTGCGTCCGCTACACGACTAGGTCCTTCAAACCCCGTGGCGACAATATAAGGGTTTAGCATTGTTTCTTATATTGTGTTTCGGGACAAATTTTTTGGATGCAAGAAAACATAGACCGCCATTTATACGTTAAAGTTTTAGATAGGGTCATACTCCCAAATGCTGAATGGAATTCGCCTTGCATTTTAGCAATTCCAACAAGAGAGCGATCCGAAACATACATCGGGTCTGGCCAAAAATTAGTTTTCAGATCATGGTGTTAGGGTTATGGCTTGGCCAGAGCGATTAGCAGATCTGAATCCAATCAAAAACTTACAGGAAAATTATTAAGGAAAAAATTGCACCCTTTAAACCGAAAATTAAAACAGAATTCTGAGAGATGGTACAAAGGTCTGGTATTCTGTTCCACAGAACACTTTCGGTAGCCTAATTAGGTCTATGCCTAGAAGATGTGTATCTGTACTAGACGAAACAGATTAAATTACAATGTACTAACAATTTTTTCTATTAGTTCCCCTAAAAAATATTTTTTTTTAATATAAACAATTTTGATTTTCTTTTTTTGTCCTTCGAATTTTTGAAATATATTTTTTACCTTCGTTTTTGTAATATTTATGAATTGTTTTTTTCCAATATTTTTACTTTTATCAATAGCACTTGATATGAAGTAAATAATATAAATGTAACTTAGTTGAATTTAAATAAAATTCATATTTTTTTTAGATCGAAAAATTAGTACCATAGTTGATTATATTTTACTGTCCGTAACTGTATATATATTTTTTTTTGTTTTTTTCCAATATGTTGCCACCAACGGGTTTTGTTTAAAGTATGTCACCACTGTTATTTTCCCACAATTTTTTTTAACTGTTTTAATATGTCACCACCGTTGTTTTTTCACAATTTTTAACACTTTTTTGTATATATCCACCAACGATTTTTTTTTTTTTGCTTTAACTGTTTGTTTTAAATGTGTAATTTCATCACCGTTGTCTTTCCACAATTTTTAACACTTTTTATTTTTTTTGTTTTCATATATCCACCAAAGTTGTTTTTGTTTTTTTCTCTGAAAAACGAATTAAAAGCGGGATAGAAGCTTATAGCTGACTGATGGTACGTATATGCGCTCGGATCGTAAAAGAAAGAGAGGTGGGTGCCGTCCGCCTGTCCCGTGTGTTTGATGATGATGCGGTGTGCATGATGCCGACGTGTTGAGTATGGGGTGTGTAGTGTGGGATGAAAAGATGGTGCGCATAATGCCGATGTGTTGTATATCATCAAAAGACACTCTTGCCCTTACAACAGTAGTGTGGACAACCCACTAAAAAAACATCTCAATAACGAAACATAGCATTGATGAATTGCCCTGCAAAACTACCGATTAAGTATTACATCGCAGACTATAACGTCTCAGGGATTTTCGAACTGGTTTTGGTTTTGAATAACCTTAGCGGCCCAGTGCTTAACATGGTTCCACAGCTGCTTTGACCGCAGCATTTTCTGAAAAAAGAAATGTTCGGCATTCTCTTTTCCATAACTACAAGATGAGCATATCACTCCTGCGGCTTCGTGAGACACCGTACGGAAGGCACTGGCAACTCTAAGTGCACTTAACCGAAGTAAGGACCATTAGCCCACACTGGTGCTGCATACATGACTATTGACTGAGTCACTTTTGCCAATAATAGCCTTCGGCTCTGACTTGGCGCGCCTGTATTAGCCATTATTCGACTTAAGGCCGTGTTAACTCGCGCCGCTTTTTCGCAAGCCTTCTCTATGTATGTTTTGTACAAGTAGTTCATCCTCGTATCAATTATTACGCCTAAGTATTTTAGGAATGACTGTGACGTTATTTTATGCTCGTCAATATCCAAGGTGAGGACTTCCATTTTCTTCCTGCTAGATATGAGCACTGCTTCAGTTTTCTGCTATGCCAGTTGAAGTTTCGCTGTTGTTAGCCATCTCTTTATTTTTTGTGCAATATTGCTGCACAATTGGTGCAGTTCTTTTGCCACGATTGTCACCGCTATATCATCCGCATACCCTATTATTTCCACTTCCTTTGGTGTTGGAAGTCGAAGGATTCCATAATAGAGGATGTTCCATAGGAGTGAGCCTAGCACCGATCCTTGTGGTACTCCACCAGTAACTGCATATCGCTTTACCCCTTCATCCGCATCATACAGCAGTACTTATGATACGCAGAAGGAACATTGGCGTTTAACGAGCCTCTAGTGCTTTCATTTACTTCTTCAAGGTGTTTTTCTACCCGATCACTTATTATCCGTTCGAGGATTTTACCCATAGTATCGATCATACCCAGGGGCCTGTATGAACTTAGGTCTCCTGTCGGCTTGTTTGGTTTGGGTAGCAGAACCAAAGTCCGTGAAATATTTGGGTTTGATTTTGATGGCAGTTTTTAAAGCCCTATTTGGAATGCCATCCAAACCTGGTGCTTTTGCGTTACCAAAACGTTCCGAAGCTTTTACGATTTCATCGTCATCCACTATCAGAAAAACCGAGTCTCTACTATCTCCTTAAGTAGTATAGGGCAGGTCGACATTTGTCCTTTGTCACCTGTAATTTTTGTCATTACCGCTTTATAGACTCCATCCCATGGATTTTCTTCTGCTTTATCGAGGAGTTCTTTAAAGCACGCAGCCATGCTTTTCTTGATTGCTGCTCTCAGTTCTTTCCGTCTTGCTTTAAACGTTTCGCGTAGTCGCTTAAATTCCAAGGTTCCTCTACATCTTTGGTATCTCCGCCGGATTTTGTTGCAGTCACTTCCTAAAACAGCAATTTCACCAATACACTAGCTTTCGGCGGCGGTTGTATTTTTTCCTTACTATAGCAGCATCGCAAGCTCTGCTAACATGGTAAGTCAATAATTTTGCTTGTTTATTCGCGTCATTAGAGCTGCTTAATTTTTCGGTCATCATTATTTTAAATAAGTTTTCATCTATTCCAGTGGTTCCCAATCTTATTTTGTCTACCGCCCACTTTGAGAATAAATATTTTTTAGCGCCCCCATTTTTTCACCTGTTAAAAACCACTATAACTTCAAATTAATTATTGTGACCTATATATGTATATTAACGGAAAATTCCAAACGAAACTTTTACTATAACCAGCAACTTGAAACCTGAGCGCAGTAGGTAACATAACTTAACTCTTACGGGCTCCACCTGCCAATAAGAATGATTATTGAAACACAACTTTATAGTTTTAAAACAGAGAATCTTTTATTAAAAATAAAACTAAAATAATCGATCCATATATGAAAACTAATGTGAAGGATGAATCTGATGCTGTTTAATAAGTTATTATCAGGTTCCAATTTACTCAAGAACAGTCGCAAGTCGCCACGTTCGGTAACAAGCAAACGATTTCTATTTTTAATAAACAGTGTTGTCACAGCACTAAATCCACGTTCACACAAATATGACGATGGGAATTCTATCAAGAATCGTTGAACGATTGACCACAATCCAGGGTACAATTGCGAGATCGGTTTTTGTAGCCAAAATTCTTGGTAACCATTTTTGAACTTGATTTTTATTTCCTCGTTTGTTGTCAATTCTATAAGTTCTTCTTCCAGCTGAGGTGACATTGCTGTGTTGACATTTGAAAACGGATCCAACACCTAGTCTGGTATTTCCAAGTTCAAAATGTCCTGGTATCGTTCGGTGAAATCAATGTGGAGGTTTTCAAAATGTTGGCAGGAGGCAAACAATTCGTCGTTACTGCATGATACTGATAAATTCGGAAAATTGTGAAACTCACGTCTGCCCAGATTCTTTTTGTGTAGAAGCAGTTTGGCTGCGAAAGCAGCAACGACGTTTTTTGTTTTAATTAAATTTAGTTTATCGCCTTGCGGTTGGAGATTCATGTCGTTGAACAATTTATACAGGTGTGTCATGTAAGCTATCCATTTGATGATATGAGCTCGGGTTGAAATTCTGTATCTTTAGTTTCCAAGAACTCTATAACAGAGTCAAACAGGTTGTAGAATCGAGTCAGACAATTGCCTCTTGATAGCCAGCGAACTTCAGTATGAAACAACAAACGATTGAAATCCGCGTCATTAGTAACACAAAGCTGATGAAATAATCTATCATTCAAAGAGCTGTTGCGGATTTTATTGACTGCTTTGATGACATATTGCAGTGATTGAAATAGTTTTTCACTTAAGTTTCTAGCAACTAAATGTTGTCTATGTATAACGCAATGTACACCAAGGACATCTGGAATTTTATTTTCTAAGTGCGCTATTAAGCCTTTATGGCACCCTATCATAGCCGGAGCGCCATCTGTAGCAATTGAAATAATATTTTTCAATATATTGAATATGGTTTCGCCTTTTGTATCGGTCTCTAAGTTTCTAGCAAATAATAGTTCTTCACAAATTTTCTCATCTTTAATAAACCTCACGTAAGACAACAACAATGCTTCATTAGTTGGTAAAGTGGACTCATCGAGCTGAATTGAGAATTGGCTTGTCCTCAGGTGATCGCACAATGATTCTTCAATGTTTTCAGCCATTTCATCAATTCGTCTTTGCACAGAATTATTACTCAAAGGAATTTTTCGGATAATATCTGCGGCCGGTTTATGAAGCACGGTAGTTATTGCTTCCTTTATTGCTGGCAGTATTAACTCTTCTCCGATGTTATGTGGTTTGCCTTTTTGAGAAATTAACAAAGAGATATTGCACGAAGCTCGAAGTCCGTCGTCATCTTGCTTAGCAGCCGCCGAAAATAGTTCTGCTACACTTGGCTGAGTATTATGCTTCTCCTCTAGGTCTTGAAAATATGCTACATTCTTGTCTCTCTTATCTGGATGCATTTTATTCAAATGATCTTGCAGTCTTGAAGGCTTCATTGCTTCATTCGAAAATGTTTTTAGACATAGAAGACACAAAGGCGAGGATGGGTTTGTGGGATTTTCAATGAATCCGAATTTAATGTATTCCGCATAGTATTGCCGTATCTTCTCTTTTACTTCCGACATTGTTTTGCTTTGAGAAATACGTTTAACTTCGCGAGTAGTATAAAGGAGGCGTAAGTAATGCTCATCTATTGCGCGCAAAACCACAAATGAATATAAAATAAATATTACATTGTTTATATAGGAATGCTTAAGCACAATTATTATATAGTAGTCCAAAAATATGAATTCTTATTTTTCCTAGAAATACATTTGTAAAAAAGGATCTTTCTCCTTTTTTTATTATCTTATTTTTCCCAGAAATACATTTGTAAAAAAAGAATCTTTCTCCTTTTCGTATTATCTTATTTTTTCCAGAAATACATTTGTAGGAAAGGATAAAGATCCTTTTTTTATTTTCCACATAAAAGATTTAAGGAGTTCAAAAGCTCAAAACGTGCGCTACATCAGCTACTCCGACGTCATTTCGCAAGTGATAAAATAAATTGTTCAAGAGCTCAAAGCATGCGCTACATCAGCTCGAACCCACCTACCCTACACCATTGCGCAAATGATTATATTATGATAGCAAATGCCCACATACAGATTTGGCAATGGCAATAGCAATACGTTTGACAGTTAGTATTCTATAAATTCTATCCTGTCGAGATGCCCCGTTATGAAACGGAGCGACCGATTGACTTCATTTTCATTTTTTCTATATTCAATAAAATAGGACAGATATATGAACTACGCGGAAAGAAATATAGAACCGAGTTTGAGCAATCTTTTAATTCATATAAGTTGATGTTCACAAGTTGTTGTTGAGAGTCGAGAGCTCATGTAGTCGTTGTCTAAGAGGCCTCCTAGCTTAATAAAATTGCAAATAACCCCCAGGCCTCTACACAACGCCTCCATTTTTTTTCTGGGTCTCTTACCGCCCCCCTTGACACCTGCAGCGCCCACAAGGGGGCGTTATCGCCCACTTTGGGAAGCACTGATCTATTCATTCGTTTTTCCATTCTCTATTTTGAGCTTTGTTTGGGCAACCCAGTTCTCTTTTGGCATTTATTACTACTGCAAGTGTCTATTATTATCGCCTGGTGGTCACTATATGTGTTTGTATCTTATATTTGCCACTTTGTCTTTCGTGGGATCTACTCACAAACGCAATGTCGATTATGGAACCATATCCATTTCTTTTCAAATGTATTATTTGTTCCCGTGTTTAGCAGCACCACATCAAGTACCGAGAATGCTTTGAGCAAGGCATTCCCACGTTGATTTGTTTTTCTGCTTTCCCATTCCAAGGCCCAGGCGTTGAAATCTTCTGCAATTAGATTTGGAGTTGTTGTTTGAGCATCTCTAACAAGTTCGTCAAGAATTTTTTCATACGCTTCTAGCGATAAACTTGGTGGCAAGTAGCAACTGTAAATGGGGGACCACAAACTTTTGCTCTGGCATAAAACGAGCGGCTAGTCAGTGTTCTTTCTAGAACCGCTTTATCGCCGCAGACCCATATTGCCACTTTACCTGTACTATCTGAGACCCATGGTCATCTTTTACTGCCGATTTAATGGTTTGTATTCGGCCTTCCACTGATTTTGAAGGATATTTAAAATGGTTCCTTCACACATGCTTTAGCAAAATGTCCCTTTTCTCCACACTTCATGTAGCATTTGCTTCTGTCTTCTGGGTTTGTGCACTTGCCTGCTACGTGGCCATATTCGAGGCATCTATAGCATTTTTTAAGGTTCGCAGTTTCCCTTATTCTGCACACGACCCAGCCAATCTTGATTTTTCCTGCGTCAAGTAGAAGGCTTTCTCTGGAAGGTTTAAAACTGCTGTTTGTGTTCCTGCATACGCTTTTCTAATATTTCTATTAGAACTCTTCTCCGCATTGAGTTCTTTTAGCTGCGACCGAATTGCCTGAACTACATCGTCCTTTGTAGTAACATCGTCTAAGTCCCGAATTTATATTAATTTCTCGTGCGTTAAAACTCTTATTTCTCTACAAATTTTTTTCTTGTATCCATTGCTGTTTCCTCTTTGGTCTCGCGCCAGATCCAGCAGGATCTCTCCTTTGGCTGTTTTTTTGATACGCGACACGTTTTCGCCCAAATTTTGGAGAGTTTCCTCTTTTTAACCGCTTGTAATATCTGGCCAAGTGGGCCACCACCGTATCACTCATTGGATATCGACGGCCGGGAGCCTGCTTGCTCACCACCTACAACCGCCGGCACTGGGCTTTTTACACCCTGCACCGTAACGTTGCTACTTTTAGTGCTTGCAGACATGTTTTTATTTGTTCCGGGATCCTTCCTGTACCATTTTATATCTACTGGAAGGTGATTTGCTCATCCGCTCCTAACCTGGAGGCAGACGCTTCCAGGATTTTTGTTGGTTTGACACTTATTTATGGGCGGTGTCGATTCGCCCCATCACAGAGACTTCGTCGGACAGATGCATCTTTTTAGGCTCCCTCCACCTCTCCTGCTTTGGTCAGGGACTGCTTATTGAATATTCGCAGCTAACCTTCATATCTGGCGGCCGTTCAACCATCCGCCACCTGCTGATCCCCACAGTAGCCCATGCTAGCCATGCGCGGTGTGAAGATGTGGTGTGTATAATGTGTGGTGTAGCTGTGTTATATTAAGAGGGAGGGTCAGAGGCTCAGAGGCATCAGCTTCTTTGTAAAATATGGTCGGACGAAAGCATGCCCAACGATTGGAATTTAAGTGTGCTTTGCCCAATCCATAAAAAGGAAGACCCCACAATCTGCGCCAACTACCGTGGTATGAGCCTCCTCAACATCGCATTCAAGGTTCTATCGAGCGCATTCCTTTCCTTACCTTATCAGTGTGGCTTTAGACCTGGCCAATCAACAACCGACCAGATATTCACCATGCGCCAAATCTTGGAAAAGACCCGTGAAAGGAAAATCGACACACACCACCTCTACGTCGATTTCAAAGTTGGATTCGACAGCACGAAAAGGAGCTGCCTTTATGCCGCGATGTCTGAATTTGGTATCCCCGAAAACTAATACGGCTGCGTAAATTGACGTTGAGCAACACCAAAAGCTCCCTCAGGATCGGGAAGGACCTTTTCGAGCTGTTTGATACCAAACGAGGTTTCAGACAAGGCGACTCCCTATCGTGCGACTTCTTCAACCTGCTGCTGGAGAAAATAATTCGAGCTGCAGAACTTAATAGAGCAGGTACAATCTTTTATAAGAGTGTACAGCTGCTGGCGTATGCCGATGATATTGATATCCTCTCTCAACGAACAAAAGCCAAACTCTATAAGTCGCTCATAGTTCCTGCTATATATACATATATACAACTGATGAGTCGCAAGTTTTCGAGAGAAAGGTTCTGCGAAAGATTTATGGTCCTTTGCGCATTGGCCACGGCGAATATCGCATTCCATGGAACGATGAGCTGTACGAGATATATGACGACATGGACACAGTTCAGCGAATTAAAAGACAGCGGCAACGCTGGCTAGGTCATGTTGTCCGAATGGACGAAAACACTTCAGCTCTGAAAGTATTCAACGCAGTACCCGCCGGGGGAAGCAGAGGAAAACATCCACTCCGTTGGAAGGACCAGCTGGATAAGGACCTGGCTTCGCTTGGAATATCCATTTGGCGCCACGTAGCGAAAGAAGAAACGACTGGCGCGCTGTTGTTAACTCGGCTATAATCGCGTAAGCGGTATCTACGCCAGTAAGGAAGAAGAAGAAGAGAACTCTGGCGTACAATGAATTAACTATGTCATTGCTAAATGGCTTCAACTCTCTATTCAACTGTGTAATAGGTAAAGAGAATATTGAAGGAAGTGTCAGAACCTAACCCGAATGCTGCTTTACCTGCAGGTGCGCAAAGATGAACTTAAAAGGAACGTGGATTGTGCTCCAGTGTAGAATTATAACGGTAGTTAAGGCCTTGATATAATATCGGGTGATTTTTTAAGAGCTTGATAACTTTTTTTTAAAAAAAAACGCATAAAATTTGCAAAATCTCATTGGTTCTTTATTTGAAACATTAGATTGGTTCATGACATTTACTTTTTGAAGATAATTTCATTTAAATGTTGACCGCGGCTGCGTCTTAGGTGGTCCATTCGGAAAGTCAATTTTGGGCAACTTTTTCGAGCATTTCGGCCGGAATAGCCCGAATTTCTTCGGAAATGTTGTCTTCCAAAGCTGGAATAGTTGCTGGCTTATTTCTGTAGACTTTAGACTTGACGTAGCCCCACAAAAAATAGTCTAAAGGCGTTAAATCGCATGATCTTGGTGGCCAACTTACGGGTCCATTTCTTGAGATGAATTGTTCTCCTTTTCCCTCAAAATGGCCATAGAATCGCGAGCTGTGTGGCATGTAGCGCCATCTTGTTGAAACCACATGTCAACCAAGTTCAGTTCTTCCATTTTTGGCAACAAAAAGTTTGTTAGCATCGAACGATTGCCATTCACCGTAACGTTGCGTCCAACAGCATCTTTGAAAAAATACGGTCCAATGATTCCACCAGCGTACAAACCACACCAAACAGTGCATTTTTCGGGATGCATGGGCAGTTCTTGAACGGCTTCTGGTTGCTCTTCACCCCAAATGCGGCAATTTTGCTTATTTACGTAGCCATTCAACCAGAAATGAGCCTCATCGCTGAACAAAATTTGTCGATAAAAAAGCGGATTTTCTGCCAACTTTTCTAGGGTCCATTCACTGAAAATTCGACGTTGTGGCAGATCGTTCGGCTTCAGTTCTTGCACGAGCTGTATTTTATACGGTTTTACACCAAGATCTTTGCGTAAAATCTTCCATGTGGTCGAATAACACAAACCCAATTGCTGCGAACGGCGACGAATCGACATTTCACGGTCTTCAGCCACACTCTCAGAAACAGACGCAATATTCTCTTAATTAATGTCCAATAAAGTAAACTGAGTGCGAAACTTGGTCACAATCGCATTAATTGTTTGCTCACTTGGTCGATTATGTAGACCATAAATCGGACGTAAAGCGCGAAACACATTTCGAACCGAACACTGATTTTGGTAATAAAATTCAATGATTTGCAAGCGTTGCTCGTTAGTAAGTCTATTCATGATGAAATGTCAAAGCATACTGAGCATCTTTCTCTTTGACACCATGTCTGAAATCCCACGTGATCTGTCAAATACTAATGCATGAAAATCCTAACCTCAAAAAAATCACCCGATATATTGCAGATATCAAATGACTCTTTCCTGCTTTCGCCTGCTCTGCCACGAATAAAATGGCGACTTGTTGAACGGTGGCTAAAGGCTTCATATTTTGCAGACGTAAAGCGACTCTTTTCTACACCTGCACCGCCGTCAATGAACTCATAAAATATGTCGTGCAGGTTTTTTGCTCAATATCGAGACTTTGAACTAAGAAAATAATTTTTCAACTGGAATTAAAGGAGGTAATTTAATAAGTCGAGTGTATCGAATATGTAGTATAATTAAGCATATAAAAATTCAACTCATGTGCTGGGTAGACCATATTGTTCGCATGAAAGATGGTGCTCCAGCGAAAAGTTCCTGGCATGCACTGGCAAAGGATAGAGGCAAGTGGCTAAGTTTCAAAGTCTGCTCATTACCGCTTTTAATGAGATCTTGCTGCTCATTCCGATATAAAAAGTAAAGCATTACCATTTCGCAGAAATACTTTACTTTGATCACGTCTCGGCTAAATCTTCGATATGGAATTCCTCATGATCACTATCTTTGTACTCTACCAGTGGATGTAAAATCAGCTAAGTAAAAAGTTTCTAGCTGATCGGGTCTTTGAACATAGCGGTCTTAAATACCGACCACGAATAATTCAGTCGAAACTGAAGGAAGGTTTTAAAGTTACACTATAGGTTTTACCACTCGAAACTGTTCCTTAGGTCGGACGTATTTTCAAATATTTTTGCATTACTTGCTTACGAGAGATGTAGCCCAATGCAGCAATATACCGCTTCTTGTGCGGATATAAATTTGTGCCCTACACATATGTTTTAGTTTTTACTTACTTCTGAAATAACTTCATTTAAGATCCTTGAAATTCCTTTGTTAGATTTGTTAATATAATTATTAATATATATATTGTATGTCCATTTGCTCTATGGAGATCCAAAATCAGAGGATTATAAGAGTTGATAGAACGATCTTCTAATTTTATTTTCAGAAAAAATTTGCGTTTTCATAGGCTTGATCTCAGAGCTGACAAAAAGTCAACACAAGTCATATTTATTCTGTTATCTACCAGCATATATTCAAAACTATATAAATCCGAAATTTCTACTATCGAAAATTTTAATTTATAGTAAAACGTTTTTAATTTTGAAAAGTTTTCCTTATGCCTTTATAAATTTTGAATTGTTTCGGTTAGAGGTAATATAAGTAATATTTGCGTTGAAGACATTGGTGTATATGATATATACGACAAAACTGTGGCCCTCTTATTTTCCTAGTACAAGACCGACTCCGGCTATGCTTTTAATAACCCGAATAATTTTCTAAGTAGCTGACCAAGTAAAACCAAATATTTTAACTATTTATTAAAGTGCTTTGAGACTTGTCGATAGTGGTAATCAAAATATCTTGCAGAAGTAACTGCACCTGACTTATACGATACCTATCTTGGGTCGAAATATCTTTAGAATCAACAGTTTTGGAGCGAATTACCTACTGGGATTCAGCAGCCGATAAAGTAATAAAAAAGTTTGGAAGTCCAAATAGGCCAATCAAAGCAATTACCTTTTCTCAACTTCACAATGCACTTGAGAGGATCTAACACCTTCCAAAACTTTGTAATCATGGTGTTGAATTAAGTTTTGAACAAAGTTTTCGTTTAACAGATTTTGGGCCGTAATTTGGTTGCGATCTGAAAACTTTCGAATGTAAGTAGAAGTGTTATTCCTAGTTTGGAGCAATTCTAAATTTTTATAATTGTCAAACAACCTTGGAAACGAACACGCTTTCTTATGAAAACGACGAATTTCAGAACGTACTATCTTACTTTTTGTTACAGACCATCTACGCTTATGTCCAACGTACATTGTTCTAAATGACAATTTTTCGGAATTATTATCTTTAATTATGTCAATTGGTTTTTGCCCTTCACATGGCGTTGTAACTAAACGGTTATAATACATGTTTTCTAAAGGAATACTTTCTGAAAGCGTCTGTTGACCGTCTGGATTTAACTCATGACATAAATGTGTTATGGGCTTACGATTAACTGAAAAGTTATTGTCGGAAGTCTGTTCAGAATGAAGGGATTGAACCAATCTGTTATCTTTAGCAAATGCAGCAAAAGGAACTTCTTCTTGGTTATTGTATTCTGAAATCCAGTTCTCATTAATAAATGTTTTCAACAAAATATAGCATTAATTTCTCTCGTTAAGCTTATTCGTTGGGACTGCTTTCGTTTTCAATTTGCTTAATTTACGAATTATTTCAACGAAGGCGAACTTGACTTTGTCTAAGACGTCTCTGATTAAAGATTTCTTCCCTTGCACCCGTCCTACTAAGCTTTCAACTTTTTGGTTTTCTGTAATGTTGCTCCCTCTTTATTTTAGAATTTCTTCTTGCGTGTTCTCTTTGTTCTTTTCTCTACAGAACGAGTTTGAAGATATTGTAAACCAGTTATTTGTAGAATAGACTTTTGACTCTGTTCAACAGACCGTACCTTGGTATTCCCGCACCGAGGTCTATGTCCTCTTGTTCCTATTTCTATTTTACTTCTTAGATCGAACTTGGGGATCTTGCCGCCTTATTCTATTTCCAAAAATATTTACAACTTGTTCAACAGAACGTACCTTAGCCTTTTTGCAACGAGGCCTATGATCTCGTTTATTTCTACTATTCTACTCTATTTATATAATTATTAACCTTTAACTTATGAGGTCAAATTTCGAAACGTAGATTTAGAGGTAGTAGTAAATTTTACACCATTTTGATTGTTTGAAATTAATTCTAATTACAGTATTTGGAAAGAAAATTTTAAACTCTTTGTATTTTTTTTGAAAAATGTGTCGTTTATTTAGAAGCCTTTTTTACAAGCAAAAAATAGAGGTACTCCGTAACTTGTACATATGAAAAAAAAATTAAATTTTAACAGCAAATTAAATGGCATTTTTTCACAGCCTAATACGTATAAATTAATATAAAAAAGGAACATTCTTATCACTGTCATAGTTTAGAAAATAACAGTCAGTATTTGGTTAGCTTAAATATTACTCATCATATTCAGTATTCGTACAATTAATACACAAGCGCTTGCTACAAGCCATACACATGGGTTTTTTACATTCTAAGCATGTATGTATTGTTTTTCTTTTTAATTTGTTAGGACATATGTAACATAATTTGCTTGACTGTGAAGTAACCGCTTTCTCCACAACAGGCTCTGGAAGAGAATCAGAACCCAATATCGAGTGGATAATATCACGTAAAGAACGAGATATTCTCTTGTTGTGTTCTCTTCTTTGTGAATGTGGCACAACTAGATTTCTAGCAATAGTTTTTAAGAAGTTAGCTCTTGAAATCTCACTGTAGTTACGCGAAATAGAACATTTTTTGTCGAGCTCATCCACTCCTCCTTTTGTGTTGTTATAATCGGCAATAATTTCTGGCTTACTGGTAATTGGATCATTTGCAGTATGATGATGCATCGAAGATATTAAAATAACTGAGCGATTTACCCTGGGCACATAAGATAGAAGTGTCACATCTTTTGTAAATCCATAAATAGAACTTTCAACAGGCCGGTTTTTGTTTTGTAAAAATTCGAACGGAATTTCCCTTTTATTCCGTCTCAGAGTACCCAAATAAGTAAGTCCTCGTTCTTTTAGTATCTGTACTAATTGAATTGATGAAAACCAATTATCCGCGGTAATGTTTCTGTTAGTTCCTTCTATATTCTTACATAATCTTACATCCGCTTGAGTTGGCACTGCAAGCTTTTTTTCGGCATTTGTAAGATTAACACCATCTGAATTCTTTCCATTATAAATATAGGTGTTTGAAAGATAATGCGTACGTGCGTCTGTCAAAGCCATTATTTTTAAACCATATTTTGCCGGTTTCTGTGTTATATACACTTTAAACTTACATCTGCCACGAAATGGAACTAACATTTCGTTTATACAGGCATGAGTGCTCTTCTTCTCAATTATCTAATGAATTGCCAAACCGTAAGCACGAAAGTATATTGAGAAATCGAAGCTTAGACATGGTAGCCCTAAATATATCTCTGCCTGATCCATCAGTAGCAAATATAAGATCTGTGGATTCTCGATTAGATCTAAAAACAGATGAATACAGTAGTACGCCTAAAGACGCTCGCAATTCTATTCTATCCAAAGATATCCAAAAAAACGTGACCAATATTGACACATCATGCTTTCGCGCTCACCTTGAGTACGTGTACAACCTATTAAAGTTGGCAATCTCACAATATTATGTAATGGAGTTCTACCAAACCTTTGTGGTGGTTGCGCTGACCACTTAAAACGATTTTTTCCATAGTAATAAACTCTTTCAGAACTATTATTATTTATAATTTCAACCTCATCCACTTCAATGCTTTCTAAATCTTCCACTTCTCCTGTAAGCACTGTTGGGTTTATTTCCTCTTCATTACCTCTTTCTGATATTTCGGAGTTACTGTCACTGCAAGTCTCAGTGCAAAAATTTGGATCGATGTCTTCGTCATCGAATTCACTTCTTCTTCTTAATTGGCGTAGACACCGCTTACGCGATTATAGCCGAGTTAACAACAGCGCGCCAGTCGTTTCTCCTTTTCGCTACGTAGCGCCAATTGGATATTCCAAGCGTAGCCAGGTCCTTCTCCACTTGGTCCTTCCAACGGAGTGGAGGTCTTCCTCTTCCGCTGCTTCCCCCGGCGAGTACTGCGTCGAATACTTTCAGAGCTGGAGTGTTTTCGTCCATCCGTATAACATGACCTAGCCAGAGCCGCTGTCTTTTAATTCGCCGAACTATGTCAATGTCGTCGTATATCTCGTACAGCTCATCGTTCCATCGAATGCGATATTCGCCGTGGCCAACGCGCAAAGGACCATAAATCTTTCGCAGAACCTTCCTCTAGAAAACTCGCAACGTCGACTCATCAGTTGTTGACATCGTCCAAGCCTCTGCACCATATAGCAGGACGGGAATTATGAGCGACTTATAGAGTTTGGCTTTTGTTCGTCAAGAGAGGACTTTACTTTTCAATAGCCTACTCAGTCCGAAGTAGCACCTGTTGGCAAGAGTTATCCTGCGTTGGATTTCCAGGCTGACATTGTTGGTGGTGTTAATACTGGTTCCTAAATAGACGAAATAATCTACAACTTCAAAGTTATGACTGTCAACAGTGACGTGAGTGCTGTCTGAAACCTCGTTTGGTATCGAACGGCTCGGAGAGGTCCTTCCCGATTCTGACGGAGCTTTTCGTGTTGCTCAGCGTCAGTTTACACAGCCGTATTAGTTTTGCGGGGATACCAAATTTAGACATCGCGGCATAGAGGCAGTTCCTTTTCGTGCTGTCGAAAGCAGCTTTGAAATCGACGAAGAGGTGGTGTGTGTCGATTCTCCTTTCACGGGTCTTTTCCAAGATTTTGGGTGAATATCTGGTCGGTTGTTGATTTGCCAGGTCTAAGGCCACAATGATAAGGTCCAATCAGTTTGTTGACGGTGGGCTTTAATCTTCCACACAATACGCTCGATAGAAACTTATATGCGATGTTGAGGAGGCTAATCCCACGGTAGTTGGCGCAGATTGTGGGGTCTCCTTTTTTATGGATTGGGCATAGCACACATAAATTCCAATCGTTGGGCATGCTTTCGTCCGACCATATTTTACAAAGAAGCTGATGCATGCTCCTTATCAGTTTTTCGCCGCCGTGTTTGAATAGCTCTGCCGGCAATCCATCGGCCCCCGCCGCTTTGTTGTTCTTCAGGCGGGTAATTGCTATTCAAACTTCTTCATGGTCGGGCAATGGAACGTCTGCTCCATCGTCATCGATTGGGGAATCGGGTTCGCCTTCTCCTGGCGTTGTGCGTTCACTGCCATTCAGCAGGCTGGAGAAGTGTTCCCTCCATAATTTAAGTATGCTTTGGGCATCGGTCACTAGATCACCTTTGGGGGTTCTACAAGAGTATGCTCCGGTCTTGAAACCTTCTGTAAGCCGCCGCATTTTTTCGTAGAATTTTCGAGCATTACCCCTGTCGGCCAGCTTATCAAGCTCTTCATACTCACGCATTTCGGCCTCTTTCTTTTTCTGCCTGCAAATGCGTCTCGCTTCCCTCTTCAACTCTCGGTATCTATCCCATCCTGCACGTGTTGTGGTCGATCGTAACGTTGCGAGGTAGGCAGTCTGTTTTCTCTCCGCTGCGACGCGGCACCCCTCGTCGTACCAGTTGTTCTTTTGCACTTTCCGAAAACCAATGGTTTCGGACGCAGCTGTACGTAAGGAGTTTGAAATTCCGTCCCACAGTTCCCTTATACCGAGTTGTTGATGAGTGCTCTCAGAGAGCAGGAGTGCAAGCCGAGTAGAAAATCGTTCGGCAGTCTGTTGTGATTGCAGCTTTTCGACTTCGAACCTTCCTTGTGTTTGTTGACGTGCGTTTTTTGCTGCACAGAGGCGGGTGCGAATCTTGGCTGCAACAAGATAGTGGTCCGAGTCGATGTTAGGATCTCGGAACACTGGAGACGTGTCTTCCGTCTATCACAACATGATCGATCTGGTTGGTAGTTTTTCGATCCGGAGACAGCCAGGTAGCTTGATGAATCTTCTTATGCTGGAATCTAGTACTACAGGTAACCATATTTCGGGCCACGGCGAAGTCAATCAGGCTCAACCAATTTGGGGATGTTTCCTCGTAGTAGCTGAACTTACCGACCGTAGTGCCAAAGATACCTTCTTTGCCCACCCTGGCAATAAAGTCGCCAAGCACGATTTTGACATCGTGGCGGGGGCATCTCTCATAAGTGCGTTCCAAGCACCTTTGGTCACATCGTCCTTCTCATCCGTCGGGGCGTGGGCGCAGATAAGCGATATGTTGAAGAACCTCGCTTTGATGCGGATTATGGCTAGACGTTCATTCACCGGAGTGAATGATAGTACTCGGCGACGGAGTCTCTCTCCCACCACGAATCCCACACCAAGCTCGCGCTCCTTTATATGGCCACTGTAGTAAATGCCACAAGGACCTACTCGTCTCTGTCCTTGTCCCGTCCATCGCATTTCTTGGACGGCGGTGATGTCAGCCTTTATTTTCACGAGGACATCAACCAGCTGGGCAGCGGCACCTTCCCAATTAAGGGACCGGACATTCCAGGTGCATGCCCTAGTATTATAGTCCTTATTTCGTTTGCCATGGTCGTCATCAAAAGGGGGGTCTCTCATCCGAGGCAGTTGGTAATCTTTCATTGCGGGGCGTTTTACGAGGCGGGTCCCAAACCCAGCGCACAACCCTATGCAGGGGATGTTTCGCCTTCTCACTTTAGCTCGCCTTCGAACGGATGTTCTTAGGCTACCCAGAGCATACTTGGTCAAAGACCGGAAGTAGTGAGCTGCTGGAGTCATGTGTAAAAGAATCGTTTCTGGCCACTCCCAAGTGAATGGCGATCAGAGAACTTTCCTCACTTGCGTGAACTTCTACACATGACTCCATCCTCCTCGAATTCACTTACGTTATCATAAATTTCGTCATCGTAAAAGTCATCATCTCCCAAAATTCTGGTAATCTCCTCTGTGATTATTTTTTTTGAATGTGTCATTTTTCATTATATCGGGTGATTTTTTAAGAGCTTGATAACTTTTTTTTTAAAAAAACGCATAAAATTTGCAAAATCTCATCGGTTCTTTATTTGAAACGTTAGATTGGTTCATGACATTTACTTTTGAAGATAATTTCATTTAAATGTTGACCGCGGCTGCGTCTTAGGTGGTCCATTCGGAAAGTCCAATTTTGGGCAACTTTTTCGAGCATTTCGGCCGGAATAGCCCGAATTTCTTTGGAAATGTTGTCTTCCAAAGCTGGAATAGTTGCTGGCTTATTTCTGTAGACTTTAGACTTGACGTAGCCCCACAAAAATAGTCTAAAGGCGTTAAATCGCATGATCTTGGTGGCCAACTTACGGGTCCATTTCTTGAGATGAATTGTTCTCCGAAGTTTTCCCTCAAAATGGCCATAGAATCGCGAGCTGTGTGGCATGTAGCGCCATCTTGTTGAAACCACATGTCAACCAAGTTCAGTTCTTCCATTTTTGGCAACAAAAAGTTTGTTAGCATCGAACGATAGCGATCGCCATTCACCGTAACGTTGCGTCCAACAGCATCTTTGAAAAATACGGTCAATGATTCCACCAGCGTACAAACCACACCAAACAGTGCATTTTTCGGGATGCATGGGCAGTTCTTGAACGGCTTCTGGTTGCTCTTCACCCCAAATGCGGCAATTTTGCTTATTTACGTAGCCATTCAACCAGAAATGAGCCTCATCGCTGAACAAAAAATAAATCGGACGTAAAGCGCGAAACACATTTCGAACCGAACACCGCGTTGCTCGTTAGTAAGTCTATTCATGATGAAATGTCAAAGCATACTGAGCATCTTTCTCTTTGACACCATGTCTGAAATCCCACGTGATCTGTCAAATACTAATGCATGAAAATCCTAACCTCAAAAAAATCACCCGATATAATTGAAATTTTATATTGCAATTTACTTAACATTTAAGGGCTATTTTATGAAAAGTTGTTTGCTAACATTTTTCATAAAAAAGCTACACTAACGTTGATGTGTAGTGGTTTTTTTTCTATGAGATACTTACGGTAACTAAGATGTGGTAGTAAAATATTTTCTATCCAAAAATTTCACTAATGACGACGTGTGGTAAATTTTACACCCATACGTTAATTTTTCCGTGTTACTCTTCGTTGCCACGAGCGAAACAATACTGACAATAAGAGTGGAACAAAATATGAGAGTACTGAGAGTATAAAGTTATGAGAGCGAAATGGAGCGAAGTTATGAGAAAATCAAAACACAAGGTGTAAAATTTCACGTCATAAGTTAAAAGTTAAAATTTTCTTCAAAAGACCATAACTAGTGATTTTCTCGCCTGAACCTATGTACTTTGTCGATTGTTCCTAATGTGCTCTTCAAATCGAAATAGAGATATCGCCAATTTCCACACTGTAATCAAATTCAACTATTACCGTCACATGATATACCTGTATGTACTCATAGTTTGTTCTTCTGAAGACTAGATACACATGTATGCATGTACTGTACAACCGTTCATAAAGAATAACTATACATTTAAAAATAATATTAAATATTATACATATATTAATGTATCATAGACAAAAAATTCAGTTGACATGTCTATGCGAAAGCGCGTACCACAAATTCATACATATTTACGTATATCCACAATTGTTTGATTTTCCTTGAAAAAATATATAATTTTATTTTTTATTAAGTTAAAGTTAAATTAAGTTAAGAAGGCCATCTCATTAATGACCTATTTTTTTAGAAATTTTTAAGATTTTTTCCTACGACCAATAAATATATGTATAGAGCTTCAACTTCATTAACATTTATATTATTATTTAAAGCTTAGTACGCAGCTCTCAAGAAACGTAAAAACTTCATATAAAAAAACGCTTAAGAAACGGTCAAGATACTTTCCTGCGACAAACTTACTTGTGCTAGTACGCAGCTCTCAAGAAATCTAGTACCAATTTTTGATACTTTTTTTCAGTAAAATGTGAATATGGCAAACCTTGTTTTGCGAAGAAACATCAAATCAAGATTTGTTTCTTGAAGGAAATTCGAAGTAATCGTCAAATTCATCCTAATTAGTTGAAATCATTATTATGAAGTATATTCCATTTTGAAATGTTGTATAAAACCTACCAATCATCAACAACATTTCTTAAATCTCAATGAAAATATTTATGTTACCATATACATACACACATACATATTACGCACAAAGTTTGTTTGTATGTGTGTATGTATATGGTAACATAAATATTTTCATTGAGATTTAAGAAATGTTGTTGATGATTGGTAGGTTTTATACAACATTTCAAAATTGAATATACTTCATAATAATGATTTCAACTAATTTAGGATGAATTTGACGATTACTTCGAATTTCCTTCAAGAAACAATTGTTGTTTTGATGTTTCTTCGCAAAACAAGGTTTGCCATATTCACATTTTACTGAAAAAAAGTATCAAAAATTGGTACTAGATTTCTTGAGAGCTGCGTACTAGCACAAGTAAGTTTGTCGCAGGAAAGTATCTTGACCGTTTCTTAAGCGTTTTTTTATATGAAGTTTTTACGTTTCTTGAGAGCTGCGTACTAAGCTTAAGGTATAATTTAATAACATAAGTTACATTACTTTGGGCACCCTCGAAAAAATTGGTTCACACTTCCTACACGCTTCGTTCTGATTAACGTACAGTAAAAGCTCCTTATTCGAGCTTGCTTTATTCGCGTTTTCACTATTCGCGGATTAAAAAAATGAGACCCAATTTCTATATTCGCGACTAAAAATTGTTTTGTTCGCGGATCTAATAAGTACATACATAATAATAAAATTATTCCAATAGGTATCCAACCCAATATTCTTGTCAAATGGACTAATAAAAAAGTAAAATAGATCTTATTACAAGTTAGCCAAAAGTAATGTTGTTAAATGATATCGCCGAGGACTTTGACACAAGCCACCTTCGCCGCGATCGGTTGAATGAAAGCAACCTTATACCTCAATAAATAAAGTACACTTGTGCTCACATAATTAAGCCACTGCATAGAAAAACTACGTTTCTGAAAATAAATTCAGCGAATTATCTGTTCATTTGTATAACGGTATGCAAAAAAGTTCCGTTATATGTTGGGAAGTTGCTAAGATCACATTCAGAGAAATAAGTATCATGGTTGGCGAAAAAATTAAAATAAATTTTAAATGTTGTTGTTCCGTTTATAGTAAAAGCCGCTTTGCGTGTTTTATTGTTTTGTCTTCCAAATTAGCAACAAAAATTGTGATCGAGTAGTACGTCTCTACTGCACTCTTCCTAGTTCATAATGTCAACTAAAACAAGTAAGGAAGAGCTAAGTTCGGGTGTCACCGAACATGATAAGGTGATAATCGAGATTTCATTATCCGTCATTTACATATTTTTCAAATACCGTATTTGTGTAAAGTTTTATTCCACTATCATCATTGGTTCCTAATGTATATGTATATTATACAGAGAAGGCATCATATGGAATTCAAAATAGCGTTATATTGGAAGAAGGCGTGGTTGTGAACCCATTTCACCCATATTTCGTACATGTCATCAGGGTGTTAAGAAAATATTATATACCGAATTTCATTGAAATCGGTCTAGTAGTTCCTGAGATATGGTTTTTGGTCCATAAGTGGGCGACGCCACGCCTATTTTCAATTTTTAAAAAAAGCCTGGGTGCAACTTCCTTCTGCCACTTCTTCCGTAAAGTTTAGTGTTTCTGACGTTTTTTGTTAGTCGGTTAACGCACTTTTAGTGATTTTCAACATAACCTTTGTATGGGAGGTGTGCGTGGTTATTATCCGATTTCTTCCATTTTTGAACTGTATATGGAAATGTCTGAAGGAAACGAGTCTATAGAGATTGGTTGACATAGCTATAGTAGTTTCCGAGATATGTACAAAAAAGTTAGTAGGGGGCGGGGCCACGCCCACTTTTCCGAGAAAATTACGTCCAAATATGCCCCTTCCTAATGCAATCCTTTGTACCAAATTTCACTTTAATATCTTTATTTATGGCTTCGTTATGACACTTTATAGGTTTTCAGTTTTCGCCATTTTGTGGGCGTGGCAGTGGGCCGATTTTGCCCATCTTCGAACTTAACCTTCTTATAGAGAAATACGTGTACCAAGTTTCATAACGATATCTCAATTTTCATTCAAGTTACAGCTTGCACGGACGGACGGACGGACAGACAGACATCCGGATTTCAACTCTACTCGTCACCCTGATCACTTTGGTATATATAACCCTATATCTGACTCTTTTAGTTTTAGGACTTACAAACAACCGTTATGTGAACAAAACTATAATACTCTCCTTAGCAACATTGTTGCGAGAGTATAAAAATGAGAAACGAGTTTCGACACAAAAAAAAACTGTGTTATCGCTTAAAGTGAAAATAGAAATCGTTTACGCCTTGGAGAGTCATTTGCATCCATATCACTCTCATTCAATGTCAACGAATCAACTGTACGATCGATAAAAAAATCCGATAAAATAAGGTCGTCTGTAGCTTCAACTTCACTGTCAGCTAAAATTGTTCGTGATCCAGCAATAGAAAAAATGGAAGTGGCGTTGTCATTATGGATCGAAGACCGCAACCAAAAAAGGGTGCCCCTGAGTGGTCCAATGGTCTGGGAGAAGGCAAAGCTCAAAGCTCAAAGGTGAATGTACAGATGGAGAATTTCAAGCATCAGAAGGTTGGTTCAATAAATTTAAGGTGAGACAATCATTGCATAACATCAAAATCGTTGGAGAGGCAGCATCTGCAGACTCTGCTGCAGCCGGACGATATCCAGAAGAATTTGCAAACCTAGTAGCTGATGGAGGATACAAACCTGAGCAAGTATTTAATGCAGACGAAACTGCACTGTTTTGGAAGAGAATGCCAAACAAAACCTTCATTTCTAAAAGCGAAAAGTCTGCTCCTGGATTTAAGGCAGCAAAGGATAGAGTTACACTGCTTCTATGTTCTAATGCATCTGGAGATTGTGTCATTAAGCCACTGATGCTTTACAGATCGTTTAATCCTCGGGCTTTAAAAAATCAAAACAAAGACAATTTTCTTTGGCGTGCTAATAAGAAACCGTGGGTTACAACCGCAATTTTTTGTGACTCGTTCCGGAATTGTTTTGTTTCTGAAGTTGAAACTTATTTAAAAAAACATAATTTAGACTTTAAAGCGCTCCTAGTTTTGGACAATGCACCAGGTCATCCTGACGAACTTGAAACTATGCATCCAAATATAAAAGTGACACTTTTACCGCCCAACATGACGGCTTTGCTTCAACCTATGGAGGAATAATCCAGGCCTTTAAGCTCTATTACATTAGACGAACCTTCGAAATCATATTGGATAATATGGAATGTAATCCTGATATGAATGTTATGGAATACTAGAAGAAATTTGACATAGCAAAATGCATCGTAAACATAAAAGAATCGATGGAAGAACTGAAGCCACACACATTAAAGTCATGCTGGAAAAAATTGTGGCCTGCTCTGACTGCAGAAAATGACGAAGAACCTGTGCAAGCTTAAATTTTGACGGCAAACATAGCCGAAATCGCGAATGGAATAGGACGAGATTTGTTCGAACAGATAGAATCAAGTGAGATTCAGGAATTGCTTGAATGGCAAGATGAAGAATTGACTGAAACCGACTTGGAGGAAATGTTAAATTCACAACCTATTGAAGAAGAGGCTTCAACAAGCACTGGAAACGTGACATTCAATTTGAGAAATCTTAGTGAAGGTTTAAGAATGGCAAATGAGCTCTGCGATTTCTTTATGTACATTGATCCGTCTATGGAATGAAGTCCAATGTTTAAGAGACAAATTGCTAATGCGACTGCTTTGTATCAGTCTGAATTGAAAGAGCTTTTAAAAACTGCTAAGCAAGAAAAAATTACAAAATTCTTCAAACCATTGCCTAAGTCTTAAGATAATTAATTAAAATGTTCAAAAACTTCAATTAAAACATTTTTTTATATACATACCTATTTGTTTTGTTTATCACCTAGGAACATATCCCCTATAATCAAATATAAATTACTATCCCGTATTCACGGTTTCTGCATTCGCGGCATATTTATGGAGCATATACCCCGCGAATAAAGAGCTTTTACTGTATTTGAAACAAAATGAATATGCCGCGTTTTATTCTGTAAGCTAACTGCACAAAATGACCAATAACAAATGAATATACCATAAGTTGGACTTTAGGTAGACATTTAAAAAAAGTTTTTAATTTTTTTGTTTTGTTTTTTCCTATAAAAAATTTAAATTTTGAGAATTTTTGACTTATGTATAACACTTCATTCCATGCGTTTATATGTGCTGAGTGTCCTCTTAAAATTTCAAGTTTTTTGGTGAAGATGTTTTTAAGATACGATGGAGGAAAGCTTGAAAACACATTTGAAAAAAAAAAACATTTAAGGTGTCAAATCCGCCATTCAGCACTCCACTCAGTTCTATCTTCGAACTGCTGTATATTTCAAGCGACTTCAAATTAGAAAAAACATTTTTCTACCGTATTGTAGACATGCTAAAAAATCAATTTATGACAAAAAAGAGAATCGATCTTTTGAGTCCATAAAATGGGATTACCCTCTTAACCTTTAAGGGAATTATAAAAGTAAACAACCGAACATATTATTCTCCTTGCCAATTGCAAAAATCAACGCAAGAGAAATACCTTTAAACGTAAAACATCAAGCAGAGGATCGGCATCTAATCAGATTTATTTATACTTGTACTACTAGTTTTATATACTATACACTTATACGCCCCTTTGACGTTTCCTCAAAAACTTTGAAAATGCGTAAAATCAGATAATAACCACGCTTCTAATGCAATGGTTTTGTTAAAAGAAACCAAAAATGCGATAACTCACTGAAAAAATGCGCCAGAAGCATTAAATTTAACCTTAGAACCGTGAGTTGGGCACTCAGTGCCCATTCTCATTTTTGATATTGGCTAAATGAGTAGCGACGTCAGATCACATTTACATCAGTTCATCACACCGCATCAAAAGCACGCATTCACCCCATCACGCGAGAGAACACTACACATTAACACACACACACACACACGCACATGCACCAAAACACGATGACACCATCCATCATTCCAATTAGAACAAAAGGGAAAGAGAAAGGATCTCGCGCACCCTTTTTTCGATACGCCGTCGATCAATATACACCGTTGCTTTCCGCAGCATCGTAGCATCCCGGTTCCCTTTCGCTACCCACCTGTATATATATGATATACATTTAACGTTTTTAAAACTACCTTTTAATATATTTTTTGTAATAATTTTCATCCTTTAAACACATTTATAATAACAATTTTGAAGTGTATTTCGCAGAAATAAAAGTTTGTAACGATATCTGGGAATTTGTGCATTTTTGTTCTTAAAAGAAAGTGTGAGTGGCCTACAAGGTGAGTTTTTGTACATGGTGCTTCGAGCCATAAAGAAAGCACTGTGGGTAATTAAAGTCAATAAAAAAAAATATAAAGATTTCGAAGAAAAAATAAATTTTAACTTTTGAGAAAGTGCGGTAATAAAAACAGAAAAGTTAAAAACAAGTGACAAAACCAAATAAAAAAGCAAATAACAAAGAACATATGTATGTGCCAAAAACCGGTTTTGGATAGCAGCAAGTGCAGTGACATACATATTTATATAATGTATACTGTGCTACAAAGAGTACATGTATATAAAAAAGATAAAAATATTAAACAAATAAATAAAAGTGCAGTGCAAAAAGCATAAAAATACGTATATATCATTAAAAAAAAAATTACAAACATAAATTGCTGCGTCTAGGTCACCACATATAAAACAAAACAAATATAATAAAAATAGATAATTGCTTAGTTTGTGAAAAAATAAATAAATAAAATAAAGAAACAAAATTTTACAAAAAATTTATAAGAGTTATCCAGTGCGAGTAGCTCACACATATGAAACAACAAAAATATAAAAAAAAACAAGAAGAATACAGAGTGAAAAAATTAAAAGAATAAAATAATAATAACACTAAACATAAGAGAAAAGTGAAACGCAAGAAGAAGATAATATCCCCAAAATTATCAAATACATACATATCGTCACCTAAAATGCAAAATAACGTAACAACATTTTATATTTTTACAGTGGCGTGAATGAAACACGAAATAAAATGGAACAAGAGTGAAAAAAAAAATTAATATTGGTTAAAACTGGTTTATATTTGAGCGCAGAACCTGAAAATATTGGGCAAATGTCATAATATGAATGTAATTTGAAGTAGTGAATCGTAATCAATAAGATACTCAATTTCGAATATTTTGATGATACGTTATTTTGCATTTTAGGTGACGATATGTACTTAATTCAAATATGTACATTCTTTCTCCCAAAACTCCCTTGAGGCGAGACAAAGTAAGTCGTTTCCATTTTTTATTAACATATGTAAATATGTATGATATCATACGGTTTTATCAGATATAAAACCTATATAATCCGTTTGATCGATTTCTAAACGGGAACAAAAAACAGTTTGACAAAATATATCATCCATATATTTTTATAAATACAAAAGGAAATCGTTAATTGCCTTATAAGCTTACCCTTGTGTATACAAACACACCCACTATAACAGAAAATCAAAAAATTATATTCAAGTATTTACTTGCAAATCTTTCCAGCAATACCCCTTCTGTTTCTTCAAACAGTAAGCAGGATTGCATAAAATAGGTAAGCAAAAGGCATAAAAAACAAAAATTTCACTGTACAAGCGAGAATAAATACGAACATACATATTTGCATATGCACTTATCCAAATTATACTTATAAAATACATAAATGCAACAAACATAAATTAGTACTTACTAACATATTGAAAAACAAATATTCAAATTAATATTAATATATTGAAGCATATGCTGTACTTGCTGATCCGCAAGTGCAGAGACTAATGACCTGCACATTGTTCATTTTCTTTTCTCGCTCTGTTCTGATCGCGCAAATAGAAATCTTAATACATATATAAAAATCCAGTGTCCGTGTGTAGTTTTGAATGAACTCAAAAACGAGTCAACTGATATTCATGAAAGTTGGCATATACATGTAATTTGGTCCAACTTAGATGATAGGATAGCTTACATCTCAATTTATACTCGCAATATTATATTATTGCAAATTATTTGTATTATTTGTTAGTTCAAAAAGATTCTAACAGATGTCGCTAATTATTGATTGGATTGAGTAAGTATTCAACAGATATGTTAAAAATACAAACGTTTTGTATAAGCTACAATTTTATCGTCTCCACAATTAATAATTAACATTTTGTTTTACTTCTAACTTACAGTTACATAAATACAGCCAATTATATAATCTACAAAATCAGAGAACAGTGAAATTCATTCACATTAAATTAGATTATATGGGTTGTCAAAAAAGTCTTGGGGTATTATTATTGAATATTTTTTTTTTATTGAAATTGAAATGAATTTTTGATGACTCATGCCCAGCTCTTGACCGATGCTACGGCTGCTACTATGCCGGTCTCTTTCGACCAATTCAGCGATTTTATCGCAATTTTCGACGACAGGCCTTCCGGAGCGTGGCGCATCTTCGACCACCTCTACACCAGAACGAAAACGTTGAAACCATCGTTGTGCGGTGGAAATGGAAACTGTATCGGGTCCATAAACTGCACAAATTTTATTGGCGGCTTGAGATGCATTTTTGCCTTTATCGTAGTAGTACTGTAAAATATGCCGTATTTTATCTTTATTTTGCTCCATGTTTGCGACGCTATAACTCACGAACGACTTCAAAGAAACGACAATCAATCAAACACTTGTTAGCGCGTGAAATGAGCTTTCCAAAAAGGTATAGCATGACCCGATGTGACGAAAAAATGCAAAATTTTGCAACGACATGAACCTACGGTTATTTTCCAATTGGAAAAGTGTTATGCGCAGCGTATAAGCACATAAAGAGAAGGGTTACCAACACAAATAAGTTTAATTAAATTACAAATTATGAATGTAAATTTAAACTAAACGTAAAACAATGTAAGTTAAAAAAGCAATATATTTTAGCTGATTTATAAAAATACTGGTTTTGACTGTACTATTTTACAATTATTTTTTTATTGCTCACTCATCATTGAAAAAACAAACAAAAAACACTAAAGACGTTGCAACCCTATGCGAACAGTTGGGTATTATTTCTCCAATGGGAAAAACAAAAGCACCAACTACAATAATCTGAGACCTTTTCGTTTAACTGAAATTCTACAGCTGGTTTATTTGCTAACTGGTGCTGGAACACACAGTTTGAAATTCTCAAATAAATTTAATTTTTATAGAAATTTGTGTAATTATATTAAAAATAGTTTGCTGAAAAACGGTGCAAATACAATAATAAAAATTTTAGCAGATACAACAATTATTACCGGGTGATTTAATGTCATTTAAGTCTATCGATACTACTGTAGAAGAAACGAGACAGTGAATTTCCCAACTGAATTTTTAAATTCTTTAGACATATCAGGAATGCCACCACACAATCTACGATTGAAAATTGGATCACCGATTATTCTACTCCGTAATTTAAACCCTCCTAATACCATGTTCAGACCGACACTTAATCACACGATTTCGGCTGTTGAGTGGTTTATCCCACTAATCTTATAAATTTATCAAGATTTCGCCATACAAAAATGACAGTTCAAAATCACTTCATCGGAGTGATTTGAAACTGATCCACGCTAAATCTCTCTGTGCGACTCTGATTTTGCGCCTACTTTGCAGCATTGGAAATCTATTACATTATCACAGCTGATTTAGACCCAACAAAAAGGAAAAAATGTTAACAAACAAGTTTTTATTAGAGCAATGAATCTAATTTCTGCTGAAAAACGACTTCCTTAATGAAAAAATGCGTCCATTATTTCCATTATATGGTAAACATTTAAAAGAATACGGCTTTTATTACAAAATACTATATGACAATGTTTTCTTTTGATAAATATTGAGCGATGTAAATTCTTGAATGGCAAAAACAGCTGTTTTTAATCTTTTCAACGGCAGTAAGAACACTTTTGGGTTATCAAATGCTTAAATGTAATCTAATCTTTTAAATTTTCGGTCTGAACATGGTATAAACTATGCAACGGAACACGTTTGGTGATCAAAAGAATTACTGGAAACGTTCTTGAAGCAACTATTTTGACAGGAAAGTTTAAAGGAGAAATTGTTTTGTTACCACATATTCCGATGATACCATCCGATTCTACCATTTAAAAGACTACAGTTTCTCATTCGTTTAGCTTTCGCGATGACTATAAATAAATCCCAAGGCCAAACAATGTCTATTTGCGGATTAGACTTGGAAAATCCATGTTTCTCCAATGGGCAATTATACGTAGCGTGTTCACGAGTAGGAAGACCATCAAGTTTATTTGTATTAACAAAGGACCGATTGATCAAAAATATTGAACATCGATTGGCGCTTCATTGAACATTAACTGTGATTTATTACGATTAAAGACATTTACCGTGCGATTCTGTAACTTGAGACAGTCTCAAGTCTCTAAATTTGAGATTTTAAGTTAGAGACAATTTTTGAGACTTGAGATGATATTGCTATTCTGTAAGTGACAGTCACAAAATCTATTACATTTCATTATTCAGAGATGTTTTTACACTTGAATGAAAATAAATATGTCGATAACAAATATTAAATTTTCTATAACATAGTCAAAAAACATAATTATCAATGAAAATAAAAATATATGTTGATATTGTTTCATAATATTTACGAAATTTATGTAAAATTGATTTATTTTTAACCTTTTCGTGTTTGAGTTGCTTACAAAATATAAAGAAACGACAATCGATTAATATCCATGATGATCTCTATTCAGTATATTCAAAATGGCAGACAAGAGTTATTTTTAGTTTTGTGACCTGCTAACTACCAGGTCTCAATATTTTGAGACTACCGCTAGAGACTGTTTAGTGAATAGTAACTAGTCTCAAATTGAGACTTTGCCTCAAAATGTCTCAAATAGAGACTAGAGACTGGTTACAGAATCCCGCTATTAAAGTATATATATCAAATAAAAATATTTAAAGTATTTATTAAATATGTTATAAAAATGTGATGTTAATTTGTGTTGAATTTTGTCTTTCAAATCCTTCTTGAATCACTCAGCCACAGCAACGCGTTGCCGGATCTGCTAGTACGTATACATATACATACATATATCTACACATACATACATTCGGTATTCTTTTTGCCTACCCGGTAAAACAAGCCTAATAATAACATATATGTACATACATACATACCCTGATTTAGGGGGTATATCCAAAACATAAAAATAATAGTAAATCTTAAATTCTTCGAAGCTGCGATAATAGCATTAATTACATACAATAAGCGGTGCAGAATTTGTATTGAACAAAAAAAAAAAAATAATAATAAATGTACATACAAATGTACAATGTATGCACATACTCTAAGCCCGTAAAGACAAATATTATTCAACAATACCTTCTTGTTCTTTGTATTACAAAAACAAGCTGGATTGTATACCGACCAATTTAGCATATCATATGCACATAAATACACACATAGCGTGCACATATACATATATGTATATGTACAAAAGTTATTGACTTCGTATACCTCTTTTACGAGTGCTTATATACAAGGACATAGGGATATATCCGTAATAGTAAATATATAAAAATAAATATAAAATCGCAACTAAATACAATAGTGCGGTTAACAAAAACGATTAACGCGTATTTTAGTAAATTTACGGGAATAACAACTCTTATTTACTTAAAAGAGTTTTCGGTTTCGGCATTTATCAGATAAATCTCCTCAAATTTTTATTTTAAATGAGCACAGATTCAAAAGAATCTAAATCAGGCCGATTTCTTACAATTCCAAAAATGGCTGACGACGATAAACCACAAGGCACACCTGCAGAAGCTACACGCTCAAAGCAGAGTATAAAACAAAAAAGATCAAAAGATCAGACAATATCTAGATTTATCACTGAAAGTGATAGTTTTATAAGATATTGTACAAGATTTCAAGCTTCCCCTATTACTGACATCACAGAATCAGTTTTGAATATAAAACTAGAAAGTGTGAACAATCTCTGGGCACGCCTTCTGGCAGCGTACGATACAGTACTAGATACTGACGACGCAGAACTCCCAGAAAACGCAAATGCTTCGGCGACAGCCAAGTGTGATAACTGACGCGATCAGTATGAGTTAACAAAAGGAATGATAACTGAACAAATAAGTTTAGTAAGGCCAAGTAAAGCCACTACTCCCCTCCCATAGTAGTTACAATTCCAAAAGAAGACCTAGATAAAGGCATATATCTAAAAGTACCAGCTTGTGATACTGAAGTTTTTAATGGATGTTATGATCAATGGCCGTCCTTCCGGGACATGTTCACTGCCGTTTATATAAACCATTCTAACCTCTCACAAGCACAAAAGTTATACCATCTAAGGCACAAAACAAAAGGGGAAACAGGCAGTATCGTCAAGCGATTCGCTTTAAATGACGAAAATTTTAAGCTGGCTTGGGAAGCACTTGTCGAAAGATACGAAAATGGAAGGGTTATAATAGAAAACCCAATAAAAACATTATTATATCTACCAAAAATTCAAAGAGGAAATCAATTTATACTCGACAGTGACTAATTGCTTATCAGTGTTGAAAACACAAAATATCTCCACAGAACCGTGTGACCCTATGATAGTAACTATTTGTGCAGAAACACTACCTGATGCTGCGTTACTACGATGGGAACAATCACTTGTGGAAAGAAAAAAATGCCCACATGGGAACAAATGAAAGCATTCCTCACTGCTCAATACGAGATAGCTGAGCGAAATGACAACAAAAATGTAAACCTAAAAAGTCATCAAAATGACTCAAGTAAAAACTTGTTTAAACCTCAAGCCAGCAATAATATGCAATACAATAGACACGTTAATAAAAGTCACACTTTCGTGTCAAACTAAACTAATAAATGGCAACGATTATGTGAAATTTGTAAAGGAGGTCATAACATAAGATCTTGCGAGAAATTTAAAAAACTAACCGTTTTTGACAGGAACAATCTTGTCAGACAACATAAACTTTGCATCAACTGTCTGTCGAATGCTCATACGACAAAAGACTGTGAAAGCAAATTTAATTGTGTGTACTGTCAACGAAGACATCACTCACTGCTTCATATTACTAACTTTCAAAATATGAAGCAAAATCAATTTCAAAAAACTACGGGGTTAGTCGCTACAACTACATCAAGTAGTCCCGAAACCTCAAATCCTGAAAAAAGGGAAGAACAACCATGTTGCTCTAAAGCAGCAAAAATTCAAGCGCTTCATTCAGAAAATGAAAGCAAAATTCTTTTACCCACTGCGGTCATCACCATAGAACATAAGGGTGATTTATTCAAACTAAGAGCACTAATAGATCAAGGTTCTCAAAGATCCTTTATATCATCAAAGGCTCAAATTGCCAATACAACATTCAAATTTCCAAATTTCTGGAATGGGCGGAAGAATTATCCAAAATTCGAACAAAATATGCCCAATTACCTTAGTATCTCCAAATGCGGCTATTAGAATAGATGCACAAGCTATCGTTCTACCACAACTTACAAATTTGCTTCGAAGCAATGAAGTAAATAAAATACACTGGGAAAAATGCTCACATCTCAAATTAGCAGATCCCAATTGTCTTACTCCATCACAAATCGACATATTATTAGGCAGTGACTTAATACCTCAAATAATTCTTGAAGGTATAGAAAAAATGTCCAATAAATTGCACTGTGGAACATTTTTGGGATTATTGTCTGGGGGGTGAGAAATTCCAAGTTAGGGTGATGGCACTAGGTCAGTATAGTAAAACCCTCAAAGGGTTTGGCGTTCGTATGTGTCAGTTTTTTTATGACCTTTTAAGTTTTTTCCTTATCTTGATGTTTTTGCGCTTAGTTGTAACATTTTGGCAAAAACGTAGTTTAACATAACTCGCGAACCACTATTATATATTTTTCCAATCCATTAGACAGTTGTAGCAGCTTTTACACACTATATTTGGTACCCAATTTTCGTTCACTATAACATAAGAATAAAATTAAAAGGTTATAAAAAAACTGACACATACGAACGCCAAACCCTTTGAGGGTCTTACTATACTGACCTAGTACCATCACCCTGACTTGGAATTTCTCACCCCCAGATTAGCTGTTGTACTGTGTTGTTAGCCCAAAATACAATCTTTGGGTGAATTATAAGTGACCAAGTCCCTGAAAAAACCAATTCTTTCACCACACAAGTGGAAAATATCTCAAACGAATTTTTAAATAATCAACTTAAAAAATTTTGGGAAATAGAAGAATTACCCCAAATCACCCAAATTTCAGAAGATGACCAGGCATGCGAAGCCTATTACAAGTCCACAACAACAAGAAACGAACATGGTCGTTATGTTGTGCGACTACCATTCAAACCAACTTTTCCTGAAACCATAGCTCTAGGCCACTCTAGAATATCAGCAGTCCAGCAATTTCTAAGCCTGATAAAGAAAAGTGAGCTTAAATCGGCATACGATAATGTGATGGAGGAATATCTTGACCTCAATCATATGGAAGAAGCTGTACCATATGAAAAAGTATATTAAGGTAGATATTTATCTTTTTATCTGCCACATCATGGGGTAATAAGACCTGATAAAATTACAACAAAGGTAGGAGTGGATTTCAATGCCTCAAAGTGTACGAGCTCAGGCAAATCACTCAATGATGTACTATACACTGGGCCAACATTACAACCTGATCTCATGTTGCTAATTCTAAATTGGCGAATGTTTAAATATGTTTTCAATGGGGATGTAGAAAAAATGTACAGACAAATTCTAGTACATGAAGATGACCAAGATTTCCATCGTATAGTCTTCCGTAAATCAAGTAATAGTTCAATCAGCGACTACAAACTTAAAACCGTCACCTTTGGCATCAATTGCGCACCCTATTTGGCGATCAGGACATTACATGAAGTGGCAAAAACAAATGCAAAAAATTTGCCTTTAGCATCTTCTGTTTTGCAAACACAAACATACGTGGACGACATACTATCAGGTAGCCACAGTATCGCATAAGCATGCGAATCACTATCGCAAATGATCAAAGCATTAAATTCAGCAGGTGCAATTACTTCAAATCACCCTGAAATAATAAAAGACATTAAAAAAGAAGACTTATTAGATACAGACTTCCTTAAATTTGAAAAGGCTAGTACAACCAAGACTCTAGGGATTCAATGGAAGGCGATAACAGATCAATTCTCATACACAATTGAGTCAATATCTGCTATGTCCGTCATTACAAAACGTCAAATACTGTCCTCGGTAGCAAAACTTTTCGACCCCGCAGGATGGCTTTCGCCAATAATGATTCAAGCAAAAATCCTCATTCAAGAATTGTGGCAAGATGGCACTGAATGGGATGAACAGGTAAACCCTTTACGATTAGCAAAATGGGTTCAATTTGCTAACAACTTACATACTATATCTGAAATTCGAATCCCTCGATGGGTAAATTTCACCCCTAACATTAACGCAGAATTACACGGTTTCTGTGATGCCTCTGAAAATGCTTATTGCGCACAAGTTTACGTACGCACTCAGCACGATAACAAAATATATTCACACCTCCTGGTAGCCAAAACCAAAGTTGCACCTTTGAAGACACTCAGTCTGCCACGACTTGAACTGAATGGTGCTCTTCTGTCAGCAAAATTAATTTCCATAGTCCAAGATCATCTCAAATTAAACAATCATAAAATGTATCTTTGGTCGGATTCAGAGATAGTTTTAGCATGTAAAAACCACCCTATACCTGGAAGACCTATGTATCTAACCGAATATCAAATCTTAGACTTAGTTGGCCCAGCAAAACGGCAACATGTTGCAAGTGCAGATAACCCAGCGCATCTTGGGACAAGAGGTTACAAGCCACTACGCCTCGCCAGCACTACACTCTGGTGGAACGGTCCGGAAAGTCGGAAAATAGAAAATTTTCATATCACTCAAGAAGAGGATGATATTCTCCACCGATTTTCTTCATTTGCTAGAGCACTAAGAGTAGTCGCTTACATGCACAAATTCATTCAAAGACATAAAAAAAAATGAAAGGAGCACCAAACGATCCTTGCGTACAACTAACGCATTCCGACTTGCAACATGCCAAAGTCAGTCTAATATTATATACACAAACGCGCTATTTCAGCAAAGAGAAACCAAAGTTGCTCGAAAAGCGACCTCTCGAAAGGAAAGCTCACTTCTCGTCTTAAATCCATTCTTGGACTCTAAGGAATTAATAAGGGCAAATGGAAGATTAGCGAACTCCAGCCTTAGTTATAACGAACGACATCCCATCATTATAACAGAGACATCCGAACGACATTCCATCATTATACATACACATTACTAGCATATCTGCACCAGCTTACACCGCATGGTGAGCATCGCTTAATGCAACAAATGGTCCGTCAAGAATTTTATATACCCCGACTAAAGCCACAAATCAAAAGGACGAGTTTCATGTATAAACCATGTACCATGTACAAACACAAAATGGGTACGCAGATCATGGCAGCTTTACCACCTGAACACTGCAACTATGCCTTCACTTTACCATCACTGGGGTTGATTTTGCTGGACCTTCCCAGATAAAGGCCTCCATGTTAAGGTCTTCTTCAATTAGAAAAGGGTATGTGGCTATCTTTGTATGTTTTACGACAAAGGCAGTACACCTTGAGCTTTGTTCAGATCTGACTACTGCGGCTTTTCTTGCAGCATTTGCACGCTTTGTCGGACGATGCGGATTTCCTTCAAAAATAATGAGCGACAAAGGGAAAAACTTTGTCGGAGCTCAAAGAGCAACAGAGAAGGAGTTTATAAACTTCATGAAAGAAGTCTCCCCTGAAATAGTTAACAAATATGCATCCTAAGGGATCGATTGGCAGTTTATACCTCCATGTTCTCCACACATGGGCGGACTCTGGGAATCAGCAGTAAAGAGCTTTAAGTCCCATTTAAAGAAAACGGCTGGTAACCATGAATTCAATTATGAGGAATTTACCACATTACTCGCTCGTTTCGAAGCCGTACTAAACTCTTTTTTTTTTTTTTTCAAAATTTTATTTTATTTATTGAATCTGCTTTTTCTTAAAGCCTAACAATAAGTTATAAAATCTTAAGTCTAATTAAAAACTAGACAGGCTCAAGCAAGTGATTGAGCTGTTTTGGTGATACGTTGCTCCTTAGTACGCTGGCATATCTCTTCTTTTAAGTCGTGTTTGATCGCAGGAATGTACCAAAGCATTAGCCAGAGGGTTTGGGTGATCTCGGAGTTTAGATATATATTTAATTCTGCTGTCTTCTACTTCTTTCTTTACCATAGGGATACCAAGGTCTTTATGGATATTTTCGTTACGCATGTACCATGGTGAACACGTGATTGTTCTAAGCATTTTTGATTGAAACCTTTGTAATATATCAATATTGGTTGCACAGGTCGTACCCCACAGTTGAATGCCATACATCCAAATCGGCTTTATGACCGCATTATACAAAAGCACTTTGTTGTCTAGGCTAAGTTTTGAGTTTTTATTTAAAAGCCAATTTAAATTTGCAGCTCTAATCTTCATACATGTTATTTTACTAGAGATGTGTTTTCTCCACGTGAGCCTTCTATCTAGGTGAATACCAAGATATGTTACTTCGTTCGCTTGGGGTACTAATATATTGTTTATTTTTACTGCCGGGCACATCTTTGGTCTTAGCGAAAATGTAATATGCTTACACTTCTGTTCATTCACGTTTATACGCCAGTTCGCTAGCCACTCTTCGACAGAACTTAAATTCTTCGCTAATATTCGTGATGCTAAAATGTGGCATTTGTTACGGCTCACTATAGCTGTGTCATCCGCAAAAGTTGAAGTTAATATATTATTAGCTGTTGGAAGATCTGCTGTATATATGATGTATAGTGTTGGGCCTAAAACACTGCCCTGGGGTACACCAGCTCTTATCTGTCGTTCATCAGATATGAAATCTCCCACTTTTACCACAAATCGTCTATTTTTTAAATAAGACTCCAATGTTTTATACAGTTCTAAAGGTAGAATTTTTTTAATCTTGTATAAAAGATCTTCGTGCCACACCTTATCAAACGCCTGAGCTACATCTAAAAATATTGCTGAACAGTACTCCCTGTGCTCAAATGCTTTCCTTATCTCGTTAGTAATTCTATTTACTTGCTCTATTGTGCCATGTTTCGCACGAAAACCGAATTGATGCATGGGTATTGTATTATTTTCATGGAGGAAAGGAGTTATCTTTGATAGTAATACTTTTTCAAATACTTTTGAAAGACAGGGTAGAAGACTGATTGGTCTGTATGAAGACGGCTGTGTTAAGTCTTTCCCAGGTTTATCTATCAAGATAATCTGCGACTTTTTCCATGAAATTGGATAGTATCCGAAACTAAGAATTGCATTGAAGAGCAAAGAGAGCACCTCTACAGCAATAATTGGTAACTCAATTAGCATTTTTGGGGAAATATTATCATATCCCGGCGCCTTTTTTGGATTGAGTTCTTTGATGATACAAATAATTTCAGAAGGTGAGGTCTTAAGAGACTCGATCGACTCTTTAGCTGTGTTGGGTAAGATTGACAGCTTAAAGTTATTCTTCGGCAAATTGGGTTGAAATACCTTTTCTAGGTGATTTGCAAAACAATTAGCCTTTTCCTCGTCACTTCGAGCCCAATTTCCACCCAAGTCTCGTATTGGCATGTTGGAGTCAGTTGGTGGCTTCATGGACTTTTGGGCTTTCCGAAGGGAATTTTGCTTGTTTGAATTTGGACACAGCTTCTTTATATACATTTCGGTGTTCAATTCTTCCTCACGTTTGAGCGCTTTTTTTAATTTACGTACCGCAGCTTTCAATTGAAGCAGAGTGGAGGGGGAGCGATTTATCTGCCATTCACGTCTTGCACGCCTTTTTTCATTTACAAGCAATTCTATTTCTCTATTAGAGATTTTTCTGAAGCCAAGCGGATTACGAGTATATCTTTTGTTTGGTGTTGCTAAGACAGCTGCGCTGGTTATTATATCATTAACTTCTCTTATACTTTCGTCAATATCACTTTCCGTATTTATTTTGTACTCAATATTAATGTGGCTACTGACGTATTTTTTATATTTTAGCCAATTCGTTTTATAAGAAGTTAGACCCACTTTTGGATTAACGAATATGGGTTGTTCAAATAACTTGATTAGTACAGGAGAATGATCAGAAGATAGATCAGTACATGTATCAGCTGTTATGTGCGATTTATCTATATTTTTGATTACAGCAAAATCAATTAAATCTGGTATTTTCTTACGATCACTAGGCCAATATGTCGGCTTACCAGGAGATATTATTTCAAGGTTATTGTGCCTATTTATAACAGTTTGATACAACTGTCGTCCTTTCGGATTAATAAGACGTGAGCCCCAGTACGTGTGTTTTGCGTTGTAATCTCCACCTGCTAAAAATCTTTGACCTAGTGTTCCAAAAAAGTCTTTAAATTCGATTTCTGTAATTTTAAAACGAGGTGGACAGTATATAGCCGTAAGGTTTAGGTCACAACCCCGATTTTTTAGTGATATTGTTGTAGCTTGTAACTGTGGTGTAGCATGAGATTCTAGAGCATAATGGCTTAAACGATTTCTAATCAACACTGCCGTACCACCATGTGCTTTTCCATCCGGATGATTTGTAACATATAGTCTAAATCCCGGTATATTGAAATTATATTTATTTGTTAAATGAGTTTCTGATATAAGCATTACATCTATGTTTTTTTCAGACAGAAATCTAATAATCTCTAATTTATGTTGGTTAACACCGTTAGCATTCCATATACATATATTTAGTAAGCTCATTTTTTACTTAATAAATTTTGCAGCATTTGATTTTGTGATTTTATTAAATCCTGGATCATGTTTTGCATGCTAGACATAAATTGTGTCATACACTGTGTAAGATTTATAATCATAGTTTCAATACCTCCATTTGGAGGATTTTGCGGCAGTTGCATCTGCACAGTGTTGCCTTTCACCACATTAGCATAGCTTCCTTGCATATTATTATTGGTAGAAGTAATAGGTTTTGAACTTTTCTCTGAGGTTATTATAATATCATTACGGGGTGTTTGTAACATTTGGTTACGACGTGCTTGAATGCCCTGTGACAACTTCGATTTCAAATCTTTATATACAGGACAACCCCTGTAGTTAGCAGTGTGATTTCCTCCACAATTGCTGCATTTTTTATTTAATTCTTCTTTCTTAAGGGTGCATTTAGAAGTGGGATGTAAATCACCACATACCACACATACTAAACTCTAGACCTATCTCACCACTCCCGCAAGGTCCCTCCGACTTCACAGCCTTAACCCCAGGGCATTTTCTCAAAGGAGCACCCATTCTGTTCAAACCTGAGCCAGGCGTGGAGTCGCTATCCTTATTAAATAGATGGGAGCGAAATAAAATTCTCCCTCATGATTTCAGCCGCCGATGGAGGGAAGACTACATAAAGAACCGTCACAAGAGATACCGGTGGAAAACTCAAGAAAAGGCACCAAAGCTTGGAGACTGCGTCCTTATACAAGACGATTGTCTCCCCCCTATAGAATGACGGCTCGGCCGCATGAAACAAATTCATTACGGTTCCGACGGTCGTGTTCGAGTAATTGATCTCCGCACCCAAACCGGAACGCTAACCAGATCGCTCGTCAAACTATGCTTTCTACTAACCGCCGAAGATAAAGAAACGTAAAACCGAAACCGCAATGTTAATAAATCAATAAATCGCCAAAACATGTAAACCGCTTACAACATCGAAACCTCGCATAACATAAAACCCCACAAAAGACCTAACATAAATGTCTGATAAAAAAATGACATCCTATTCATGCCACATAACGTGGCACAAATGTCCATAATATTGTAAATTCCACAATATATAACTAATATCACCATTTATCTCACAGAGCAATAAGGACGTGGATATAGCATCTTCATCAACGTTAACCATGCGTTCGGCAGTTTCCGCTCCTCGCTCTGAAGCTGGCCCAATAGCAGCACCGCGGACCACCACTGCACCGAAAGCGCTTCGACCAGCGACAGGCTCCACCGCGACAACGGCCCTGCGTAAAAGCACACCAGCATCACTCGCATTACCAGCGGATCCGCAGCGCATTCGATGTCCACTATGTCGCCGCCCGCATCGGGCGGTATCTTTAAAGGCATGCCACCGATGGAACGCTAGTAGGTGGCACAGGCGCACAGGTATTACCTGAATTGCCTGGCAACTTCCCACGCAACACAGGAGTGCCCATCAAATAATACTTGCCAAATTTGTGTGCGGTGCATCGTACACGCTGCTGCACCGCACTAGCAGACGCGTCTCCGGGCGACAACCGGCTCCTACAACCGGCTCCGACACCGGCTCCTCTACGCTACAGTAGCTACAGCGACTTCTAGGCTAAATATTCGCCTAGGGGGCCGGGATGGCTAAATGAGTAGCGACGTCACATCATATTTACATCAGATGACCACCCCGAATCAAAAGCACGCATTCACCTCATCACGCGAGAGAACTAACACACACGCACATGCACCAAAACACGATGACATCATCCAGCATTCCAATTAGAACAAAAGAGAGAGATAAAGGATCTCGCGCTCCCTTTTTTCGATACGACGTCAATCAATATACACCGTCGCTTTCCGCAGCATCGCAGCATCCCGGTTCCCTTTCGCTACCCACCTGTATATATATTTAACGTTTTTAAAACTACCTTTTCATATATTTTTTGTAATAATTTTCATCATTTAAACACATTTATAATAACAATTTTGAAGTGCATTTCGTAGAAATAAAGGTTTGTAACGATATCTCGGAATTTGTGCATTTCTGTTCTTAAAAGAAAGTGTGAGTGGCCTACAAGGTGAGTTTTTGGGGGTCTGGACAGTCCAATTTGACTTATTTTCAGCGTTGCAATAAACTATATAATTTTAGGTATATAGCTCTTATAATAAGAAAGTTACGGCGTTTAAAATGGTGAGTACTTTATACGTGACTTGGGGCACTCAGTGCCCATAACATTTCTTCATATATTTTGTATGAAGAAGCGTAATTATCTAACGGGTTTGATGATTATTATGCATTTCTAATTAGTTTCGCGTAAAATTTTCGAGTGCATAGTTAATTTTTAGTTGTGACAAATATAATGATAGCGATGATGATGGTGGTGGAAGAGAACCTAAATTTGATGGTGACCACTAGTCGATACCCAGTAACCGGTCCAGCTTTGGAGATGATAATACTCAGCTCATTGGAGATCCACTTTTCGAAGAATATATCTGCGAATAGGCTCTTGTAGAACTGGACCCTGACGAAAACAGTTTTCATTTGTCAAATAGGGTTAATTAGAGTAATTGTGGAGAAAAATATTGTGGTTTGGGAAGGAAACAATCAAACTGTTTGCTGGTCAAATCCAAGGCAAAAAGAAAAACGGCGATCGGAACTGGCATTGGTAATGCGTAGACAATCAACGTTACCACTCATGAAAAGTTTTAGATCTAAAAGCGATGCCTTCGTACGCGTCTTCCCAGCGTCTATTGTTGAAAGTATTGCTTTTGAGACAAATAGGAAAGCTAAGAGAAGAAATATGCATCAAACAGTTCCAAAAAAATAAGATATTTGCAAGACACAACTGCCAAAACTATTTACATCCTTTTGAAGAAGTTAATATTCGAAAGAAAACGTGCTTGTGTTTCAGCTACTCATGATAGTGAAGATGTAAATCCTGTAGTAAAAAAAAACACAAGTCATACATGCTTATAATGATCATAAAGGTGGTGTTGATATTTTGACAAAATACTTCGTGGATTCTCTGGCAAAATAAAAACTAAAATTAATAAACTTTATAATATCCTGGATATTTCTAGACTTGCGCTCAGGATGTTTGATCTTAGTCATCCTATGCGGAACACCAATAAGTCTGAAAAGCGCATTTTTGAAAGAACTATCCATGGAGCTAGCGCTGAATCAATTAAAATTCCGATGCAAAACAAGAATTAATTCCACAACTTAAATTGCAATGGGTTCCTGCAGTGCAGTTCCTGCAGATCACGTCCAGCAATACAGGTAGGCTTTCAAAATTAATTCTATTTAAAAACTAGTTCATTTCCAAATATTTTTCACCATTTTCTTTTCTTGCCACAGATCAACATTTTGAGACGGCGATGTGAAACCTGCAAAACTGCTAAGATTGATAATAAAATAACAGCAGTTTTTGATCATTGCCTTATTTCGACATTCTTCAAACACTATATAAGGACTTGTGAAAATTGCTATTTTGCTGAATACAGTGCCAAAGCTGATACGGACTCAGACAATGATGAAGATCGGACAATACTCCAACAACGTCTACATCCAATCAAAAAGATAGCGAAGAATTTCACCGATTTGAGCACTTCGGACTTAAAAATTTATTTGGTTGTCATATTCTTAAATAAAAATACCTTTGTTTCTAACAATAAACACAAGTTTCATTTAATTATTGGAATTAACAAGCGAAATATTGGCGTTTCTATAAAAAGCCTAAATTTCCATACAAAATACATTACTGGGCACTGAGTGCCCAAGTCACGAGATTAAGTTGTATAGCTATGTTACGGTTCTAAGCTAAGATGGTAGAAAGAGGCCTATCAAATTAATTATAACAGGTAAGTATTTTGAAGAAAGATTTTGCAATGAAACTTTTGTACTGACAAGTGTAATACTTAGAAAATACTTTGAATATCAAAAATATACACCTTTATAAATTAGGAAAGAAAATGCATAAATTACGTGTTTCAAAATTATAAGACTGCTACATGTTTTTTTTTTGTTCTGCAGACTGTTATGAAATTTTTTAGCTTAAGTACCTTTGCATTGGAAGTCGTAAGTAATAATTTATTTAAAATGCTTGACCGCGTTCCCGGATTTCTATAAATAACAGATCTCCGGCCTGAAAGACAAAGGCTTTAGAGTAAACGTTGTCGCATCAAAATTTGAACTCAGTTACCGGATGGTACTAATTTATTTGAGATAATCATTGATCTACGACAGTAATAAAATCCGTAGACGAAGAAAGGTAGTAGCGGTCTTATAATTTGCAACACGTATTTTATGAATTTTCTTTCGTAATTTTTAAATTTGTACATTTATGATATTCAAAATATTTTCTTCGTACTACAGTTGTCAAGTTCAATAAAATAAACATTTTTCAAAATACTTACCTGTTATACTTAACAGGCATAAATTGATCGGTCTTACAATTTTGCAACAGAGTGTATAGAAAATTATGCTTTTGACAAATGTACTTTGGTACATAGATATACAAATTTAAACAATAAATGAAATAGGAAGAATATAATCTAATTAATAAAAGGCAATGGCGAATTCAGAAGGGGGAAATGGGGAAATTTCCACCACAAACGGCTAAAAATATAAAAGTAACAGAAACATAATCCCGAAATTTGCCATTTTAATTCAGAAAACAAATTAAAGACTATCCCCATTTTTGAATATAATAAGTTATGCTAAGATACTGAAGTTACAAAGTGCATCAACGTATGTATATTAAATTGTTAATAAATTCAATCACATCCATAACTGAAAGTGCTAAATTTGAAGCGACGCGGGTGGATAGAGAACTTGAAAAAGATGCTGCATTCAGCACCATCTGTAATATGTTTGATTGAAACATTCTACGCGGTTTATCCTCCAAGTTTTCCAACATAGAAGAATTAGTAACTGGAAAAACAAGGAAACAGCAACGATACTCATCGCAGCCGTGTGCAAATTTCAATTTATAATTTGATATTTTTGCCTATGTTATATTCTATCTCTAACTCAATCACTCAGCGTAATTCTACAGAAAGAATCGATCGATCTTGCAAAGGCATCAAATATTTATGACAGATACACTGCTTGTAACATTCCTAAATCGAAGACAAAACGCTAAGAACATTTTCGATTAATTTATTAAGACACGATGAAAATGGCGGCAGAACTGAAAGTTGACGAAGAAATATCGAGAATCTACGACCGACAAACAAAATGCGAAAATCGGTGCGTAAGATCTTGCGAAGCTTACTACAAGATCTCAGAGATTTGAAGACGCGCTTTCTCTAGAGAAGTTTGGATTGATTTCTACTGGTTTTGTTGATTCCAGATAAAGGATGAGCTTTAAAAACCAAAGAAATGGAAAATATAATTGACTGCTTATAGATAGAATCAAAGGCATTGATCACTGAAAGTGCCTTGGGAGGCAGCACGTCAAAAGATAACGGATTACTGCGTTGGAAACGTTGAAGAACTGCGATGTAAAATTATACGCCATGACTCATCGTTTCCTTCGCTTATTCTGCATACTTTCTCTGACTAATGCATGCTCTGACCGCTCTTTTTCGACACTTCGCCGCATAAAAACGTGGTTGAGGACGCACATGCTTCAAGATAGATTGATCGGTTTGGCGTTGCTGCACACGCATTCTGATATTGAAATCAGTGTAGAAGAAGTTATCGAAAGATTCTCGAAACTTAGCTCACATCGTTTTGCTTTATATATTATGAAAATAAATATGTATTTCCCCCCAAAAAACTATTTCTAGATCTGCTGCTGTAACAAACGCAATGATAGAAATACAGTTGTAATGTGAGACTTTGGTCACAAAATATGAAAACACAAAAATTACAGTGCATAACACTGGAGGATAGAGTCATGTGCAAAAATTCACGCATTTAAGGAAAGTTCTCTGATTGACATTCACTTGGGAGAGGCCACAAGCGATTTTTTTACATATAGCTCAAGCAGCTCACGCCTTCGGTCCCAGATCAAGTATCCTCTCGGTAGCCAAAGAAGGGCAACTAAAGTAAAGTAACTAAAGTTGGGGTGGAACCGAAAATTTTATACTTCTTGCCACTCGCAAGAATCAACGCCAGGGAAATATTTTAAGGTATAAAACCAATCATATAGAGTAAAGTCAGTCGGATGTTCAAAAATCCTGATATTAGTTATATAGGGGCTAGGCTAACTAGTTATCGCTAAAATTTCAATCTTTTACGAGCAAAGATACATTGTTATGAATTAAACACGCTCTGTTATTTTAATGGGGACATATTGGCCGATATATGCGGTATGAAGTCACCCGGAATCTCGAAAATATTTATATTAAGGATACGAAGGCTAAAAGAAGTATTGGTCCGATTCAACCCATTTTTGACACTCATTAATGCCATTATAAGATGAGGATTATTCTTTATTTTCAGTTATATACTATATACCGAAAATTTCGACAAAGTCAACTATTAGTAGAGGGGTCTAAATATTCGGTACCTATAGGCTTAAACAGTTTCTATTGGATTTAAACTACTTTTGGTCATAAGCGGCACAAGGGGGATGGAGCCATGTGTAGGAGTTTACGCAAGTGAGGACTGTTCTCTGATTGCCATTCACTTGGGAGTGGCCAGAAACGGCTATTTTATATATTCTATAGGTAGCCAAAGAGCATCCATTTGAAGACGAACTAAAGTGAGAAGGCGAAACAACCTCTCCACAGGGTTGTACGCTTGGGTTTCTGACCCGCCACGTAAAATACGCCTCCAATGAAAGGTAACAAAAAGCTTCGGAAGGGAAACCTCCCTTTTGATGACGACCATGGCAAACGGATTAAGGACAACGATTTATGGGCATGCACCTGGCACGTCCTCTTGATGTCCTCGTTAGAGTGAATGCTGATATCACCGTCGTCCAAGAAATGCGATGGAAGGGACAAGGACTGAGGCGAGTAGGTCCTTGTTGCATCAATTATTGTGACCACAGAAATGAGCGCAAGGTTGGTGTGGGATACGTGGTGCTAGAGAGACTCCATTGCCGAGAAATGTCATTCACCCCAGTCGATGAACGTCTAGCCACAATCCACATCAAAGCGAAGTTCTTCAATATATCGCTGATTCGCGTTCACGTCTTGACGGAAGAGAATGACGATGTGATCAACGATACCTTCTACTAGCGCCACGATGTAAAAATCATGCTAGGCGACTTTACCGCCTGGGTGGCAAAGAAGGTACATTTGGCACTACGGTCGGTAAATTCAGCTGCCACGAGGAAACATTCCCAAACGGGTTGAGACTGATCGACTTCGTCGGGGCCTGAAATATGGTTATCTGTAGTACTAGATTGCAGCATAAGACAATACACCAAGCTACTTGGTTCTCTCCAGATTGAAAAACCACCAACCAGATCGATCATGTCGTGATAGACGGAAGACACGTCCCCAGTGTTTTAGACGTTCGTACGCTCTGAGGTCCTAACATCGATTCGGACCACTATCTTGTTGCAACCAAGATACGCACCCGCTTCTGTGCAGAAAAAGCACGTCAACAAACACAAGGAAGGTTCGACGTCGAGAAGCTGCAATCACAACAGACAGCCGTACGATTTTCTTCTCGACATGCACTCCTGTCCTCTGAGAGCACTCGTCAACAACTCGGTATAAGGGAATTGTGGGACGGCATTTCAAGCTCCTACGTACAGCTGCAACCGAAACCATTGGTTTTCGAAAATGCAAAAG
>NW_026089622.1:24334198-24355706 GCF_024586455.1 Bactrocera neohumeralis
GCGGCACGCTGGACAGTCATAACCAAAAAATAGTCATAACCAAAAAATAAAAACCAAACTCTATAAGTCACCCATTATTCCCGTCCCGCTATATGGTGTAGAGGCATGGATGATGGCAACAACTGATGAGCCGATGTTGCGGGTTTTCGAGAGAAAGGTTCTTCGTAAAATTTATGTTCCTTTGCGCATTGGCAATGGCGAATATCGCATTCGATGGAACGATGAACTGTATGAGATATACGGCGACATTGACATAGTTCAGTGAATTAAGAGACAGCGGTTGCTCCGGCTAGGTCCTGACGTATGTATGGACGAAACCACCTCAACTCGCAAATTATTCTACGCAGTACCCGCCGGAAGAAGCAGAGAAAGAAGAAGATCTCCACTATGTTGGAAAGATAAGGTGGAGAAAGACATGGCATCACTCGGAATTTCCAATTGGCGCCAAGTTGCGAAAAGGACAAACGACTGGTGCGCTGTTGTAAGCTCGGCTATATTCGCGTAAGCGGTGTCTACTGCAGTAAAGAAGAAAAAGAAAGTGGCAAACACTATGAACATTATTCGTGCAAAGTTTTACCCCTCATATAAATTTCTTCTTAATTTTCGTACTGGAAACTGAACGAATCAAGTGGAATTTAAATTTGAGCTATATGGAAAGTAGGCGTGATTGTTATCCGATTTAGTCCACGTTTTAAATTTTGTCGAAATCGGTCCCCGAGATATGGCATATATGATTTCACTAAAAAGTGGGCGATACCACGTCCATCATCCAATTTTCACACCACCTCTCACAAGGCTTTCTTGTACCCTACCGGAGGTAAAACGGAATGTCTCTGGCGTATTTAGTTATTGATTTATCGCACTTTTGGTAATTTTAAACAATACCGTTATATGAGGAGAGCAGGGTTACCCTCTGATTTCATCCATTTCCACACTGTAGCTTAGGTGGTTAATGAGATATGCAGATTAAAATTTGAAGTCAAAAAAATTTCCCACAGGTGCCTGTTGCTGCTGCGATCGATTATGCCTATTTACGAAGTTTTGTTTTTGTACTAAGCAACTTGTCTACCATTGAGATATCTCAATTTTTACTCAAGTTACAGCTTGCACGGTCGGACGGACAGACGAACAGAGAGACAGTCAACCGGATTTGAACTTTTCTCGTCATCCAGATCATTTATATATACATATATAACCCTATATCTATCTCGCTTAGTTTTAGGTGATAGGTACAACCGTTAGGTGAACAAAACTATAATACTCTGTAGCAACTGTTTGCAAAAGTAAAAAGAAAACAAGTAAAGACGGGCTAAGTTCGGGTGTCACCGAACATTTTATACTCTCGCATGATAAAGTGATAATCGAGATTTCATTATACGTCATTTACATATTTTTCAAATACCGTATTTTTGTAAAGGTTTATTCCGCTATCATCATTGGTTCCTAATGTACTATATATTATACAGAGAAGGCATCAGATGGAATTCAAAATAGCGTTATATTGGAAGAAGGCGTGGTTGTGAACCGATTTCACCTATATTTCGTACATGTCATCAGGGTGTTAAGAAAATATTATATACCGAATTTCATTGAAATCGGTCTAGTAGTTCCTGAAATATGGTTTTTGGTCCATAAGTGGGCGAGGCCACGCCCATTTTCAATTTAAAAAAAAAGCCTGGGTGCAGCTTCCTTCTGCAATTTCTTCCGTAAAATTTAGTGTTTCTGACGTTTTTTGTTAGTCCGTTAACGCACTTTTAGTGATTTTCAACATAACCTTTGTATGGGAGGTAGGCGTGGTTTTCATTTGAATTCTTCCATTTTTGAACTGTATATGGAAATGCCTGAAGTAAACGACTCTGTAGAGTTTGGTTGACATAGTTATAGTAGTTTCCGAGATACGTACAAAAAGCTTAGTAGGGGGCGGGGCCACGCCCACTTTTCCAAAAACATTATGTCCAAATATGCCCCTCCCTAATGCAATCCCTTGTGCCAAATTTCACTTTAATATCTTTATTTATGGCTTAGTTATGTCACTTTATAAGTTTTCGGTTTCCGCCATTTTGTGGGCGTGGCAGTTGGCCGATTTTGCCCATCTTCGAACTTAACCTTCTTATGGAGCCAGGGAATACGTGTACCAAGTTTCATCATGATATCTCAATTTTTACTCAAGTTACAGCTTGCACGGACAGACGGACGGACGGACAGACGGATGGACAGACGGACGGACGGACAGACAGACATCCGGATTTCGACTCTACTCGTCACCCTGATCACTTTGGTATATATAACCCTATATTGGACCTTTTTTAGTTTTAGGACTTACAAACAACCGTTATGTGAACAAAACTATAATACTCTCCTTAGCAACATTGTTGCGAGAGTATAACTAAGAAAGGGCTAAGTTTGAAGTCCGAACATTTTATACTCTTGCCACTTGCACGAGTCAACGCCAGGGGAAATGGGTAATACCTGGGTCAAACGATCTCCGATTTTGAAAATTAGCAGTTCGTTAGAAAGGGGACCAGACACATACCCCGTGATATAAATATTTCGTCAAAGTAATTTTTTTTGTTGAAGATATTGAAGGTTGAAATTTAAAGCACGAAAATTTATTTTTTTATAAACTACTGGAGATAAATCGATGAAATTTTGTGAAGTCAAAGAAAAATGCTCGTGCTATATTATAAATATTTTTTCATTGTCCTTTTGTTTAAATAACAATATTTTACATAATCTTTTCTTGAACAATTGGGGTACTCACAACCCGTCGTAAGGCATCTTAAAATCGTAAAATTATAAATTTTTACACTTGTTTAAAAAAATTGTTTTTGGATTTCATACAGAACTGAGTTTACACATTTACAATTCTCAATGCTATGTTTTCGAATCGTTATAACTTATAACTTTATGAGACTTGTGAAAACCCTAAATTAAAATTTTATGTGACAGAACGCGGAAAATATTCACCTTTAATAATCTGCAAAAAAATTTTTTTTATTCATACCATTCCAAAGATATTAGGGGTATTAAGACCAGCTTTGTTAATTCATTAGTCGTTACTCGGTAGTTTTTTACGTGGGTTTTGTTTTTGTAAAATTAACAGATTATCGTTTTACCGAGTAACGAAGTACCAGACTGGCAAGCATGATAGTTTTTTCATTACTTGGTAATATCACTCAGCTGTTTTGTTTGCGTTGTTGAATCGAAAGTTAACTTAATTCATGGCGAAAAAAAACATTTGCTGTCTACTACAAATTATTTTTTGACAAATCTTTCAAAAGTAAGTATTTAATATAATTGAATCAGCTGTTTTGAAACAAAATTTACACCCACTACTGATGTACAGAAAAAAGTATGTTCACAGTTAAGTGTATTAAAGAAGTATCAACTACCAACCTACCTGATTAACAAGCTTGGTCTGAATATCCCTATTGAATTTTTTGTCCCCCGTATGGCACAACCATCGTTGCGCAGTTCACTCGTAAGCTCCCGCCATCTGTGTCCCAAGAAAAGCACAAGCGCATTGCGTAACGAGGGTTGTGCAATACGTTTTAACCCACATACAATCACCAATGATATGGAGCAAAGTCAGTCAGATGTTCGAAAATGCTAGTGATAGTTATATAAGGGCTAGGTAAAGTTTTTGCCCACTTGTATCTATTTTAGACACAAAGATAAACTGTTATAAGTAAAACATGTTACGTAATTTTCATTGAGGTAGTTTACATATTGACCGATACTGGATGTAATACCTCAATAAAGTTTTATTTAATTCCTTGCCACTGGTGGGGGGTAATTATTATTAGGAATCCAATTTTTAGTGATTAATTGAAATGAGAATTTATGTTAATTTGCTTATTAAGATTTTTTATAAGTTGATGATTATTTGTCTCAATTATTTTTAAATGTTCTTCGATTTCCTTTCTATCCTCATCATCCATTGTTCCAAATAGCCATTTTTTCGCTGTACCTATGAAATTAATTAGACCTCTTTTATATCTGCGTGGTATTAATGTTTGTGCCTTTTTCCGTATGATTTCCAGTTTCTAGTGGTTTCGAATCTGTTTCAAGTCCTGACCGTTGCATATTTAGTTGTAGTTCGTTAATAATAGTTAATATTTCTTGAGGATTTATCATATGCAGTATAGTACTTATCATAATCTTCCACAAAATCGATATATTCAACCGTAATTTCGAAGTATGCAGATTGACTTTCAATTTTTTCAATGTTCATCAGACTGTTCGTCGTCGGAATGAATGTTATCGGTATTATCAAGTTGATCTGCAAATTTCGTTATTCCATTAATATTTATTGGATGTATATTATCGGGAATAGAGTTCTTACCTTTACGCTAATTGTGCTATGTAATCTTTCTATATCAGCATGACTATTAGGTTTAGTAAAATGAGTATCTATTTCTTTTTCTCTTAAAAAATTCTTTACATTTACTGAATTAATCGTAACAAATTTCATTCTGTAATTGATCATTTTGTGTGAAATACACATAAGGTTTTCAATAATTGAGAAACAAAACAAAAAAAAAATTTATGAAAAAAGTTACTTTTTGAAATATTCCAATTTTTCGACTTTTCCTCAAGCATGCGGTTTTTTTTATCTCTAAATCTTCCCCGATTCACAGTTAACAACCTCTGAAAATTTCATTAAGATTGGAGGAAAAGGCTAATTGTTTAGCAAATCACCTAGAAAAGGTATTTCAACCCAATTTGCCAAAGAACAACTTTAAGCTGTCAATCTTACCCAACACAGCTAAAGAGTCGCTCGAGTCTCTTAAGACTTCACCTTCTGAAATTATTGGTATCATCAAAGAACTTAATCCAAAAAAGCCGCCGGGACATGATAATATTTCCACAAAAATGCTAATTGAGTTGCCAATTATTTCTGTAGAGGTGCTCTCTTTGCTCTTCAATGCAATTCTTAGTTTCGGATACTATCCAATTTCATGGAAAAAGTCGCAGATTATCTTGATGGATAAACCTGGGAAAGACTTAACACAGCCGTCTTCATACAGACCAATCAGTCTTCTAATCTGTCTTTCAAAAGTATTTGAAAAAGTATTACTATCAAAGATGTCACCTTTCCTCCACGAAAATAATACAATACCAATGCATCAATTCGGTTTTCGTGCGAAACATGGCACAACAGAGCAAGTAAATAGAATTACTAACGAGATAAGGAAAGCATTTGAGCACAGGGAGTACTGTTCAGCAATATTTCTAGATGTAGCTCAGGCGTTTGATAAGGTGTGGCACGAAGGTCTTTTATACAAGATTAAAAAAATGCTACCTTTAGAATTGTATAAAACATTGGAGTCTTATTTAAAAAATAGAAAATTTATGGTAAAAGTGAGAGATTTCATATCTGATGAACGACAGATAAGGGCAGGTGTAGCCCAGGGCAGTGTTTTAGGCCCAACATTATACGTCATATATACAGCAGATCTTCCAACAGCTAATAATGTATTAACTTCAACTTTTGCGGATGACACAGCTATAGTGAGCCCTAACAAATGCCACATTTTAGCATCAAGAATATTAGCGAAGCATTTAAGTTCTGTCGAAGAGTGGCTAGCGAACTGGCGTATAAACGTGAATGAACAGAAGTGTAAGCATACTCGTATTAGATTTTCGCTAAGACCAAAGATGTGCCCGGGAGTAAAAATAAACAATATTTTAGTACCCCAAGCGAACGAAGTAACATATCTTGGTATTCACCTAGATAGAAGGCTCACGTGGAGAAAATACATCTCTAGTAAAATAACATGTATGAAGATTAGAGCTGCAAATTTAAATTGGCTTTTAAATAAAAACAGCAAATTTAGCCTAGACAACAAAGTGCTTTTATATAATGCGGTCATAAAGCCGATTTGGATGTATGGCATTCAACTGTGGGGTACGACCTATGCAATTAATATTGATCTAATACAAAGGTTCCAATCAAAAATACTTAGAACAATCACGTGTTCACCATGGTACATGCGTAACGAAAATATCCACAAAGACCTTGGTATTCCTATGGTAAAAAAAGAAGTATAATACAGCAGAATTAAATATATATGTATCTAAAGTCCGAGATCACCCAAACCCTTTGGCTAATGCTTTGGTACATTTCTGCGATCAAACACGACTTAAAATAAGAGATATGCCTGCGTATTAAAGAGCGACGCATCACCAAAACAGCTCAATCACTTGCTTGAGTCTGTCTAGTTTTTAAATAGATTTAAGATTTTATTACTTATTGTTAGGCTTTAAGAAAACGCAGATTCAATAAATAAAATATTTTTGAAAAAAAAGATTGGTTCAGCCGTTCTAACAAGCAAACATTCATTTGTTTGTATGGGAAAAAGAAAAGGGTTGCTTTTAGGGGTTTTCCGGCAATTATAAGAATTTTTCTCACCGTAAAAACCATCTTTGAACTTCAACGAACATTTAAAAAAAGAATTTACCGATTTGTTTCAGGCATTGTTGAGTTGTGCGCTTAGCAAAACATTTTGCGATTCATTTTTATACAAGTATTATAGAAGTACTATATACTTACAACACAAAAGCCGTTGTTGGTTGGAGCTCGTAACACGTGTTGAGTACTTTCAAGGTTATGTAAATCACTTGTTTAACTAAAATTTGATTAACTGAACTATCGTGCCAAATACTCTTAAAATTAATAATTTTATTATTATGAATAAAATAGTAATAATTAATAGTTAATAATAGTTACACTGAGATAGCAATAAGATAATTTTAAACGTTACTACTGCACTTGAAACAGGAGACCGGTTTCAGTCTATGGTATAGTGTGGCATTTCACTCACCAATAAAGGCGCGGCAAATTTTATGAATCTAAGATTGATAACGCATATTTCAGGATTAAACTTTCATAATAAAAATGAATGTTCATTTTCTTAAAAAAAATTTTAGATTTTTAATCGAAGTACAGTTAAAAACACTATTATTGATCAGTTATCGAGCGGGATGAAAAATGATTATATTACTAAAACGGCTACAAAAAAATAGGTGTTGGTGATAAAAAAGTAAAACTTTACGGTTGTATGTATTTTTAAATAGCACATTTTAAAAAAACAAAAAACATTTTAAGGGTGATCAACCCTTATCGCTTAGGGGTATGGAAAATAGATAGTAGCCGATTCTCAGACCTACTGAATACGCATATAAAATTTGGTAAAAATCGGTAAAACCGTTTCGGAGGAGTACGGTAACTAACATTGTAACATAAAAATTTTATATATTAGATATACTTATATATGTATATACTAAAAAAATTATAAGCGATTCGTTTAATAATTCTTAAGAATTATTTTGCGACCCACTGCGCCAGTAAAGAAACTTGAGTTGTAGTTTCTTAATTATTACTTTATTGAATAATAATATAAAATTGAAATACATGGCTTTTATACAAAAATTTTGCCTAACTCCTTTTTCATAAATTTTTACGTAAACATCAAAATAATTTCCGGGTTCCACCACTTCAAATTTGTTTGTAAACATTAAAATAATGGCAGCAACAATGTTACAACATATGTTGATTTGTAATATAAGTATTGTTGTGACAAATAACAATCAGCAAAGTTGCAACAAATCATATCATACAGGCAACAAATCATATGTGGTCGTTTTGCGATACATTGCTTAATATTTATTTTATATTATACATATAGTAAAGAAGCTAATTGAACAGAAACTCGAATTTCGCATTTAAAATAACTTGCAGTTGATTGCATTTTTATAATGGGCGGAGTATCTGACGAAACTCGTATATTTTGCGTAAGCCACGTGTTCTTTAAACGATAATCTTGTCATCCATCTTTTCCCACTAATGGTCTTTACTGGGATCACCACTGCGATTGTTATCTTGCCCTCCTAAATCCAAATTGGTTTAGGGATAAGCCGCCGGCGTCGTCAATAGCCTTACTTAGGCGTTGATAAATGATGCGCTCAAGAATTTTTCCCGCAGCGTTCAACATGCAGAGTGATCGGTAGCGAGACGGGTCTGTCATAGGTTTGTTTGGTTTTGGCAGTAATATTAAATGTTGTCTTTTCCAAATTGTTGTGAAACAGCCTTCCTGGAAGCTCTAGAAGGGTCTATGTTCCAAACAATCGCTGTTTTAAGCGCTATATTTGAAATGTCATCTGGCCCTGAGGCTTAAGATGGGTCGAACCGGCCGCATGCCTCTATAACCTCTTCGTTGGTTATTTCTGGTAAGAACTTTGCACTTTGTTGCACCACCACGATCTGAAACAATTCTATCAAGAGTTGTTGAAGAAGTTGGTATTTGACCTGAAGGGCTTAGTTTCCCCATTACATTCTTGTATGCGAGCCCCCAGGCATTGTTTTCGACATCGTCACAGAGTTTGAGAAATCATTCCTGTTTACTTTTTTTGATGGTCTGTTTCAAGAACTTCCTCTTGGCCTTGAAGCTTGCTTGTAGAGAGTTGTATTCGCAGGTACCACATCACCTTTGGTATAAGCGTCTTACTTTTTGGCATTCTTTTCGCAGTTTAGCAATTGAGTCGTTCCACCAGTAAACGGGGATATGATGATTGCGCCGTGAAAGCTTCGACATTGATATGTCGCATGCACTCTTAAGGTGGCTCATAATCAATGAAGCCGCCTGGTTAACTGACCGCAAGGTGTCAGGAAGAGTAGCGAGTCCAAAAGCTACTTCGAAGAGCTCTGGGTCGAATATTTTGGGACGCCATGACCCTCTCGATAGGGTCATAGTGATCGCTAAAAGTGTACTGATCGCTAATTTGGCATTGGGGTCTATGAACTAGGCTTGAGTTTACGAAAGTAAAGTCTATCACTGATTGTCGTCCGCTTTTGGTGAACGTGTATTGTTTACTTATGTTGAGTAGCTCAAAATCAAGGGAAACAAAAGCTTCTAGTAAGGCTTTGCCCCTACTATTAGTTGCTATTAACAATTAGTTGTACCTCGGGCGTTGGTCACAATGCTGTCGATAATATTCTTAAATTATTTTTCATTGATGCTGGGGGATAATTAGCAACTATATATATGTATGCCGCTAACTTTAGCTAGAACAAAACCATTGAAAGAGCATGTAGACCCTAGCATGTAAGCTAGGGTTACATTTCCATACAGCAGCCTTATTTTTTGAGTCACTTAACCAGTTTATACCCCGCTTGGTTTTATATGGTTCGCCAAGTCGATCTGCTTTTCAGCGATCGTCTGTTTTGGCAGGCCCTGTGCCGCTTGACCATGATTAAGGTTGAGTTGTAATAATCTCATACGTCCTGTTGTGCTGTCTTCTTATATACCGGTCACCTGACGCTTCCAGTGAAAAGCTCAGTTTCTTTGGAACCTGCCTTCAGGCAGAGTAAACATTTCGGCTTATTTGTGCAGTCCTTGTCCTGATGTTCACTTTCGCTACATCTTCTGCAGATCCTAGACCTATCCTCGTGTAATCACGCTGCGCTGTGTGTCCATAGTGAAGACACCTGAAGCATCGCTGCGGCTACCTATGTTCCCGAATACAGGCAAATTACCCACCCGACTTTCAGCTTTCTACTTTGTACAAGCTGTCTAGCTGCCTCAACCGGGAGTTTTAGGAGTGTTGTTTGAGTGTCTCCGTAAGCCTTTCTTAAATATGCCCTTAATTGCTGAGACTGTCAATTCCTTGTTTCCCAACTCTCTTTGCAGAGCATAGAAAACCTTTTCCTTGCTGGTGATTTCATTTAAATCTTTACACTCGAGTAGGATCTCCTGGGTTAACAATTTAACGTTGGCTGGGTCACCTTGGTATTTTTCACTTTTTCTTGAAAGTCTGTTGGTATCGCTGTACCACTTAAGGGGGTATTCTTGTTTAGGATTTTTTTTTGCATATCTTGAAATTTTAGACATTCATATGACCTTTGAAGGATTTTTCAAAATTCGACTTATTTTCGGAGATACAGCCGATTTTTTGACGTGGCGTCCGTGTTCACTAGAATTGTCTCCTAAACTTTAAACGCATTTTTCTCAAAACTGACTTTTTCGGAACGATACCCACGATTTCTCAGGTTCTGCTGGACCGATTTACTTGACATTTTTATAGAGTCTTATTCATAGGCTTGTCTATGGTTGGAACTAGCCCCATCCCCAAATTTTTATTTTTATTATTTTTAAAAAATTTGAAATAGTCGCCATTTTGTGAAAAAAAAATTTTCCCACTTTTCTGTAGTTTAATAATTAATAATCTTTTTTTTTGTTGGTTTTAGATAACTAGGAGGGTTGAAATCATGGGTATGGTCACGTGGAAATTTTTAGAGACCCCCACTTCGTCAGCTCATAACTTTTGAAATTTTTTACTGTTTTAGTTTTAATTTTTTTCTGTACTCTTCTAAAATTAACAAATAACTAGATAGTAAATAAATGAATAGTAACAAGTAAGGAAGGGCTAAGTTCGGGTGTCACCGAACATTTTATACTCTCGCATGATAAAGTGATAATCGAGATTTCATTATACGTCATTTACATATTTTTCAAATACCGTATTTTTGTAAAGTTTTATTCCGCTATCATCATTGGTTCCTAATGTACTATATATTATACAGAGAAGGCATCAGATGGAATTCAAAATAGCGTTATATTGGAAGAAGGCGTGGTTGTGAACCGATTTCACCTATATTTCGTACATGTCATCAGGGTGTTAAGAAAATATTATATACCGAATTTCATTGAAATCGGTCTAGTAGTTCCTGAGATATGGCTTTTGGTCCATAAGTGGGCGACGCCACACGACCCACATTTTCAATTAAAAAAAAAGCCTGGGTGCAGCTTGCTTCTGCCATTTCTTCCATAAATTTAGTGTTTTTGACGTTTTTTGTTAGTCGGTTAACGAACTTTTATTGATTTTCAACATAACCTTTGTATGGGAGGTGGGCGTGGTTATTATCATATGTGGAAATGTCTGAAGGAAACGACTCTATAAAGTTTGGTTGACATATCTTTAGTAGTTTTCGAGATATGTACAAAAAACTTAGTAGGGGGCGGGGCCACGCCCACTTTTCCAAAAAAAAAATTACGTTCAAATATGCCACTCCCTAATGCGATCCTTTGTGCCAAATTTCATTTTCAAATCTTTATTTATGGCTTAGTTATGACACTTTACAGGTTTTCGGTTTTCGCCATTTTGTGGCAGTGGGCCGATTTTGCCCATCTTCGAACTTAACCTTTTCATGGAGCCAAGAAATACGTGTACCAAGTTTCATTATGATATCTCAATTTTTACTCAAGTTACAGCTTGCACGGAAAGACGGTCGGACAGACGGACGGACGGACAGACAGACATCCGGATTTCAACTCTACTCGTCACCTTGATCACTTTGGTATATATAACCCTATATCTGACTCTTTTAGTTTTAGCACTTACAAACAACCGTTATGTAATATATAAAACTATAATACTATCCTTAACAACTTTGTTGCGAGAGTATAAAAATATGTATTAATTGCCTTTTTTTACGACACTTTAAAAATTACCTGAAATTCATGCTTCTAGACCAGAATACCCCCTTAATTGTAGTAGCATTTCTCCTCCTTGTATTTTGCATATTTCGGTTATCATGTTTCCGAATACGTTCAGATTAGAGTCGGTCTTACTTTTGCGTAGGATTTCAGCACAGGTAAGATTTCCATTTTTTGAGATTAATACGGCTTGGAGCTTTGTTTTCGGCAATTTCGTAATCTTTTGGTTAGCTTTCCTAGCTACTATGTTCAACGGTTCCTCCATTGGTTTCAGAGGGTAAATGTATATTTATTTATGTTTTATGTTATTTCGGCTTTGCTGACACTGAACAAATAAGAATGTTCAATGATATTTGAACACTGGATATACATACGAGTATAAAGTCATCTGGACGTTCGAATATCTTTACATAGCAAAGATTTTTGAAACACAGAATTAATACTATCAGAAAGGTTTCTGTTTGAATTTTTAATGTATATCTCAGACATTGACCGATATTTTCGGTCGAAAGACAACTATAGATATTGGGGTCCACATATTCGGTAACTAGGGGCTTAAACAGTTTCGGTTGGATTTGGATAATTTTTAGTTTAAAGAAATTATTAATGCAAAGTTTTTGGAAAGAATCAAATGAAATTTAAAGTTGTGTTATATATGCGTGGTTGTGATCTGATTTCGCCCTTTTTCACAATGTGACATAAAAATATAAGAATATTGCCACGTAGTCGAAATCAGTTTGCCGTGTTCAGAGATATGTGATTTCACCAAAAAGTTTGGGTTACCACGCACGTTGTCCAATAAACCCTTTAGTGTTTCTGGTAAATTTAGTTATTGAATTATCGCGCTTTTAGTAGTTTTTAACAGTTCCGATATATGGCGAGTGATCGGGGTTATCTTCCTATTTCATCCATTTTCCCACTGTCAGTAGAAGTGCTTATGACATTTGTACTCATCAAATTTGGTTATTGTAGTGTATGTGGATCGGTGTTAATGTTTTTGTTGATACTTTAGGCACGAAAATTTATTTGTTATGACTAATACACGCTTTCTCATTTTCAATAAGATAATTCAAATATTGGCCGATATACATACATATGCGGTACAAAATCACCCGGAAATTCTAATGTCTTTACATTAGGTAAATGAGAGCTAAGGGCAGTATTGGCCCAATTTAATTAATTTTTAACATGTAGACACACCATTGTCAAAGAAGGATTATCCCTGAATTCAAATTTTATACATATAAGTTAACACAGCACTTCAGACAATTCCCACCATCGGTCAGCAACTCAGTACGAAACTCGAAACCCAGCAATAGCTGACGTCGCATCAGCAATATTAGCGGCTTCACACGCGCATCCGATTAACTGCTGACTATAGGGAACGTGACCCGGTACAAGCGTAGGTTTAATTTAGACTTAAGGTAAAAATTATATTCAGTCTTAAGACAACATTTTTATAATAAAGATCGCGTCCGCAGTCCGCTATCCTTTTTTTAAAAATCAAAACCACAAACTAATGGTTTAATTGGCGCCCGAGCAGGGACCGCGCGCGAAGGTAGTGAAAGCCTGAAAATTAAAAAGTAAGGCTACGCGAGTGAGTAAAAATTACAATACCGAGTAATACACAAAAGCGGCTACCGGAGCCCCAAAAGATAAAGAATAATAACGTCGAAGGACCAAAGATATCCTGATGGGAAGCTGTCCCCTTACACCGGACTAAAAGCATTAGGATCCGATAGGAAGGAAGCGCATCTTCCACCACGCGCGCAATGACTGACCCTAGTAGGACATCAAACGGGACGACACCCTTGCGCCAGGAGGCTAGATATAAGTAGGCATATAGATTAAGAAATATTAAATTAATTAATTAAAAAATTAGGAAATTTATAAACATTTGGAAAGTGGAAAGAGATAATTAAAAACCAGAGAATTATAAACTATAAACGAAATAAGAACGGCTTGTACAGCCAATAAATTATAAGAACGAAAGAGCCGAGATTCACCACCTAACGGGGGACCCTCCGGTTCTTAATAACTACAGTCCAACTCTGCGATTCACCACCAAAGGGACCCTCCAGAGGATAAGGACATATAACTAAAAACAATAATATCCTCAAAATATCCAATAAAATTATGCCAAACAATCCCATACGACCTGCACCGCAGGCAATACCCAAACATCCCATCCTGTTCCAAATTCTGGCGAAATGAATCTGGAACAATTAACCAATATTATAAGTGGTGTGGTCACAAACATTTTAAGACAAGAAGGAAGAAACATAGTCCAAGCTGCGCTTAATCCAAACGCAAACTTTGTAAACTTAACTGACGTGACTATAGACCCTACACTGACAAACAACATCAACGACTTAGACAAAATCCCTGATGTGGTCAGATGTCTTCGTGAATTCTCTGGGAATCCAGGAGAATTCAGTTCATGGAAGAAAAGCGTGGACAGAATTTTGGAAATATACGAACCTCAAAGAGGATCACCAAAATACTACGGTATCCTTAACGTAGTAAGAAACAAAATCGTGGGCAACGCAGACATTGCCCTCGAATCATATAACACACCTTTAGAATGGAAGGCTATTTCAAAATGCCTTACTCTCCATTACGCCGATAAAAGGGACGTAGGTACCTTAGAGTACCAAATGACGTCATTAGTTCAAGGTAATCATGCTATTCAGGAATTTTACCAAAGGGAATATTCGCACCTATCTCTCATTCTTAATAAACTTGGTTGCATGGAAATCGGTGCTGAATCCATGCATTTATTCACACGAACTTATCGTGACAAAGCCCTTGACACTTTTATTCGAGGACTGAATGGCGATTTGCCAAGGCTCCTTGGCATGAGAGAACCCGTAGACCTCAATCAAGCTCTTCACTTATGTCTTAAGTTAGAAAACCAGAACTTTCGTTCGCATTACGCGATCAATAATAATTCCCACGTTAGAAAAGCTCAGGACTTTCGCCCACCTCTTCCGCCTAAAAAGGCCACCAACGAATTCTACCCACAATTGGCTTACATTCCTTAGCCATATTTATCTAAACCGAACTACGTGCCTCAGCAACGGCAACAACCAAATTTTAACTATAGCAATTCTCCAAACTTTCGGCCAACATATCAACATCCCGCTAGGCCGCAACCCCCACGTCCTTTCGGACCATTCCCTACATACAAAAGCGGTTAACTATATGAATAGAAATGCACCCAGTAACCAAGCTTGGAAACGACCGTCAAATTGCCCTCCACAAGTGCCTTTCAAACAACAAAGGAATTTCCATATAGAAACCGGTAGAGAAGATCTATATGACCAACAAACCACATATGAGCACCATGACAAATCTTGACATGGACAAAGGAAGAATACGAGGCAATGTTAAACAACGAACAAATCGAACAACTAGTTCAAGAGAGTAGCCAACCCGACTACATAGATATTAATTTTTTAGGATGAAAAGTTCTTCGTTGCCTTATGTAGAATTTAGAACGAAGAACGGAAATTTTTTAAAAATACTCATAGATACAGGATCAAGCAAAAATTACATACAACCACAACTTGTAGCAAAACCAATTCCTAATGAAGAAGCTGTTTTTGCAAATTCCATAGCAGGAAAGATTCAAATTACCCATCATACAATAATTAACCCTTTCGGTGATTCTATGTCATATGGCATAGCCACTTTTTGAAGCCCATTTTAGGTCATAATGCGTGTGGGTACACTTTTTATTAATTTTGTATTTTTCTTTTTTAGCTTAATTAAATTTAAAAAAAGTTGATTTTTCTTTGCAAAAAAAAAAAAGAACATGTAATACTTTTATATATTTTGTTAAATAAAATTGTTAATTTGTTAATTTTTTATTAATTTAGTAGATAAAATTGTCTTGTAATTGATGGATATAGTTCAATAGAGCTGCCCGATTTTTTTTAATTCATACTATGCCATATGGCATAGATTTTTCCCAAAGGAAATTTTTTATTTTGTTGTATAAGTTCATATTGACTAGACGTGTTGACAATGCCTAACAAACTAAACACCGAAGAAGTTGAAAATATTTTAATTAGTTTTGATAACTCAGATATATCTGATTTTGATGATGAGGAAGAAGAAGAAAATAGTGTTTTGAGTCACTATTGCAAACTTTAAATGAAAGATGCCTTCTTGATCGAAGAGTTAACTAATCCGGATGGGAATACTGATCAATTTGAGAAAAATTTGGATGTAGGAGATGATTTGATGGACTTGGAAGATGCCTCGGATCCACCATTCAAAAAAATTATTTCATATAGATGGGCAAAGACAGAATGGAATACTCCAATCTCAGGATTTTCAGAAAGTTATCCCAACCAAGATGTAAAAACTCCTGTTTCATATTTTCTAAAGTACTTTCCATATGATTTTATTGACACTATTGTTCAGGCAACAAATCAAGCCTCATTTATGAAGAGTGGAACCGCTGTTAATGTTGAAAAAGAAGAGATTCTGACATTAATGGGGTTGGAAATCATTATTAGGACAATCGGATATCCTCGATTACAAATGTACTGGGCTGGTGCTACTGAAATACCAGCCTTTCGTAAACACATGCCAAAAAAAACGGTTTCATATAATACGTACTTGTCTAAAGTTTTGCATAGAGAGGAACTCAACCGACAAAATTTTTAAAGTTCGTCCACTTCTAAATACATTCCCGAAAAAATCTTATGATATTCCAAAAGATGAAAACTGCTGCTGTGATGAAATGATGATTCCATGCAAATCGAAAACTGGATTGAAGCAGTATATGCCTAAAAAGCCCATTAAATGGGGAATAAAAATATTTTGCCTATGTAGCTCAAATGGAATTGTTTATGATCTGGAAATATACCAGGGAAAAAACACAATTGTTGGAGACTCAAAGTTAGGTTTTTGTTCGGATATTGTTATTCATTTATGTAAAACTATTCCGGAAAATAAAAACCAGAAGATATTTTTTGATAACTATTTTACCACTATAAACTTATTAATATATTTGCGAGGAAAGGGAATATGGGCAACAGGCACCATACGAAGAAACAGAATTGGAAAAGCTCCCTTAAAACCAGAAAAGGATTTAAAAAAGTTAGGAAGAGGTAGCTATGACTATTGCATTGAAAGGAACCAAAACATTATCGTTTTGAAATGGCTGTGTTCAATTGGCTTCGTCCATTTACGGTGATAAAGACACAAAAGAGGTCACCAGATTTTGTTCTGAGCAAAAGAAAAAGATCGTTGTATCACAGCCTAACGTTATAGCTGTGTATAATGGGAGGAGTCGACAAGATGGACTTTTTGCTATCTTTGTATCGAATTTCTATTCGGACAAAAAAGTGGACCCTTAGAGTTTTCGACCATTTTCTGGACTTAGCAGTATGCAACTCTTGGTTAGAATATCGCAACGATTGCGAAAGTAATAACTTAAGAAAAAAAGATCAAATGGATTTATTAGCGTTCCGGAATGATGTAGCTGATGGATTGCTGGCATTGGCGACAATTCAAAGTGTCGCACGAAAAAGGGGAAGACCCAAGCAATCGGAGGACTTAGACCCTTCTAGCACTCCATCAACTTCGAAATCAAGACCTTCATATGAAAGGGCACCTTTAGGTTCGATTCGTTTCGATGGTATTCAACAATGGCCTGAGTATACACCTGTAAAACGTATATGTAAAGTACCAGGATGCAAAGGATATTCCAGATACTTGTGTGCAAAATGTAACGTTCATCTCTGCATTCCAAACGTAACCAGAAATTGCTTTAGATTATACCATGAAAAGTGAGGTAAGTTATAGATTTTTTTTCATTATTTGAATTTGTTTTATATTATTTCTTTTTTTTTCAGAGAACTATACAGATGCAGAAGTACTCTTGAAATTGACAATGAATTCCTATTGTTTATAGTTTTAGTTACAATGAACTCTTATTTTTTATAGTTTTTTGCGTTTGCTTATGTTTAAGTTTAAAAATAATAATTTTAATCCAATAAAAACCACAATTTTAAAACAGAATTAAAAACTTATATATCTTATTTTTTTTCCTTTAAATAGATTCTATGCCATATGGCATAGTGTCCAAAAACCACTTTTGCAGAAAAAATTTAAAAAAATGAGTTTTGATTATTCATAAAGTGGGCTTAAGTATATAAAAAAACTAAAAAATAGATTTTTGAAACCAAAAACAAAAAAGAAGCCCCGAAAGGGTTAATCTAGCTCAAATAGATAACTCGAATTTGAAATTTTAATCCTACCAGGACTGAAATCTTTTTATGGTATTATCGGAAACGATAGCCTCAAACGCCTCAATGCAACCATAAACATTCGCGATGACATAATTAAATTCGGTAACGGTAAAGAAATAAGAATATAACAGAAGCTTTCTCCTACAGTAAACAGTATTGACGTAAGGACAGAACATATGACACCTTCTCAGAAGTTCCTCATTCAAAAACTTGCAAACAAATATTCTCAGTTATTTTCCGATCCAAATGAAAAACTAACCTACACTACTACCGTAGTAGGCGAAATCAGGACTTCTTCAGGTACACCCGTTTACACCAGATATTATCCATACCCTATTGGCATGACAGAATTCGTCACCAAGGAAATCCAAACTTTACTCAAAGATGGCATAATAAGACCATCACGTTCTCCATACAACTCACCAGTTTGGGTTTTTCCAAAAAAATTAGACGCCTCCGGCGTAAAAAAAAAAAATTTGACTCGTAATTGATTACAGAAAATTAAATAATGTTACTCTTTCCGACAAATACCCCATACCCGAAATAAATGAAATTATTGCGCAATTAGGAAATAATAAATATTTTTCCGTATTGGATTTAAAAAGTGGATTCCATCAAATTCCTTTAAAAGAATCTGACATTGAAAAAACAGCCTTTTCTGTCAATAATGGCAAATATGAGTTTACACGACTCCCATTCGGGCTGAAAAACGCTCCTTCTATATTTCAAAGAGCCTTAGATGATATTCTAAGAAACAATATAGGTAAAATCTGCTATGTCTACATTGATGACATAATAGTTTTCGGCGAAGATGAAGAAAGCCATCTCCAAAATATTGAACAAATATTTCTCACTCTCAAAGGAGCAAATATGAAAGTTCAACTGGACAAGTGCGAATTCTTCCGAAATGAAGTCGAGTTCCTAGGCTTTATTATTTCACCAAGTGGTGTAAAAACCAATCCTTCAAAAGTTGAAGCTATACAAAATTTCCCATGTCCGAAAACTTTGAAAGACTTAAGATCTTTCCTTGGAATTTCCGGCTACTACCGCCGCTTCATAAGAGATTATGCTAAATTAGCACAGCCCTTTACTTCGCTCTTAAGAGGGGAGGATGGACGCATTTCAAAAAATGCATCCTGTAAAAAGCAGATAACTCTCAATAGCGCAGCACTAGAAGCCCTCAATAAAATAAAATCCTCACTCGTTTCAAAGGAAGTAGCTCTAGCATATCCTGACTTTAATAAAGATTTTCACCTCACCACTGATGCACGTAACGTGCAATAACGCTTTTAGTCCGGTGTAAGGGGACAGCTTCCCATCAGGATATCTTTGGTCCTTCGACGTTATTATTCTTTATCTTTTGGGGCTCCGGTAGCCGCTTTTGTGTATTACTTGGTATTGTAATTTTTACTCACTCGCGTAGCCTTACTTTTTAATTTTCAGGCTTTCACTACCTTCGCGCGCGGTCCCTGCTCGGGCGCCAATTAAACCATTAGTTTGTGGTTTTGATTTTTAAAAAAAGGATAGCGGACTGCGGACGCGATCTTTATTATAAAAATGTTGTCTTAAGACTGAATATAATTTTTACCTTAAGTCTAAATTAAACCTACGCTTGTACCGGGTCACGTTCCCTATAGTCAGCAGTTAATCGGATGCGCGTGTGAAGCCGCTAATATTGCTGATGCGACGTCAGCTATTGCTGGGTTTCGAGTTTCGTACTGAGTTGCTGACCGATGGTGGGAATTGTCTGAAGTGCTGTGTTAACTTATATGTATAAAATTTGAATTCAGGGATAATCCTTCTTTTACAATGGTGTGTCTACATGTTAAAAATTAATTAAATTGGGCCAATACTGCCCTTAGCTCTCATTTACCTAATATAAAGACATTAGAATTTCCGGGTGGTTTTGTACCGCATATGTATGTATATCGGCCAATATTTGAATTATCTTATTGAAAATGAGAAAGCGTGTATTAGTCATAACAAATGAACAAATCGTGCCTAAAGTATCAACAAAAACATTAACACCGATCCACATACACTACAATAACCAAATTTGATGAGTACAAATGTCATAAGCACTTCTACTGACAGTGGGAAAATGGATGAAATAGGAAGATAACCCCGATCACTCGCCATATATCGGAACTGTTAAAAACTACTAAAAGCGCGATAATTCAATAACTAAATTTACCAGAAACACTAAAGGGTTTATTGGACAACGTGCGTGGTAACCCAAACTTTTTGGTGAAATCACATATCTCTGAACACGGCAAACTGATTTCGACTACGTGGCAATATTCTTATATTTTTATGTCACATTGTGAAAAAGGGCGAAATCAGATCACAACCACGCATATATAACACAACTTTAAATTTCATTTGATTCTTTCCAAAAACTTTGCATTAATAATTTCTTTAAACTAAAAATTATCCAAATCCAACCGAAACTGTTTAAGCCCCTAGTTACCGAATATGTGGACCCCAATATCTATAGTTGTCTTTCGACCGAAAATATCTGTCAATGTCTGAGATATACATTAAAAATTCAAACAGAAACCTTTCTGATAGTATTAATTCTGTGTTTCAAAAATCTTTGCTATGTAAAGATATTCGAACGTCCAGATGACTTTATACTCGTATGTATATTAAGTGTTCAAATATCATTGAACATTCTTATTTGTTCAGTGTCAGCAAAGCCGAAATAACATAAAACATAAATAAATATACATTTACCCTCTGAAACCAATGGAGGAACCGTTGAACATAGTAGCTAGGAAAGCTAACCAAAAGATTACGAAATTGCCGAAAACAAAGCTCCAAGCCGTATTAATCACAAAAAATTGAAATCTTACCTGTGCTGAAATCCTACGCAAAAGTAAGACCGACTCTAATCTGAACGTATTCGGAAACATGATAACCGAAATATGCAAAATACAAGGAGGAGAAATGCTACTACAATTAAGGGGGTATTCTGGTCTAGAAGCATGAATTTCAGGTAATTTTTAAAGTGTCGTAAAAAAGGCAATTAATACATATTTTTATACTCTCGCAACAAAGTTGTTAAGGATAGTATTATAGTTTTATATATTACATAACGGTTGTTTGTAAGTGCTAAAACTAAAAGAGTCAGATATAGGGTTATATATACCAAAGTGATCAAGGTGACGAGTAGAGTTGAAATCCGGATGTCTGTCTGTCCGTCCGTCCGTCTGTCCGACCGTCTGTCCGTGCAAGCTGTAACTTGAGTAAAAATTGAGATATCATAATGAAACTTGGTACACGTATTTCTTGGCTCCATGAAAAGGTTAAGTTCGAAGATGGGCAAAATCGGCCCACTGCCACAAAATGGCGAAAACCGAAAACCTGTAAAGTGTCATAACTAAGCCATAAATAAAGATATGAAAATGAAATTTGGCACAAAGGATCGCATTAGGGAGTGGCATATTTGAACGTAATTTTTTTTTTGGAAAAGTGGGCGTAGGCCCGCCCCCTACTAAGTTTTTTGTACATATCTCGAAAACTACTAAAGATATGTCAACCAAACTTTATAGAGTCGTTTCCTTCAGACATTTCCACATATGATAATAACCACGCCCACCTCCCATACAAAGGTTATGTTGAAAATCAATAAAAGTTCGTTAACCGACTAACGAAAAACGTCAAAAACACTAAATTTATTAAAGAAATGGCAGAAGCAAGCCGCACCCAGGCTTTTTTTTTAATTGAAAATGTGCGTCGTGT
>NW_026089622.1:24355806-24421963 GCF_024586455.1 Bactrocera neohumeralis
GTCGCCGCATCTTTTAGTAGAATTTTCGAGCACTACCCCCGTCGGCCAGGTTGTCAAGCTCTTCGTACCCACGCATTTCGACCTCTCTCTTTTTTCTATGCAAATGCATTTTGCTTCCCTCTTAAACTCTCGGTATCTATCCCATCCCGCACGTGTTGTGGTCGATCGTAACGTTGCGAGATAGGCAGTCTGTTTTCGCTCCACAGCGACACTGCACACCTCGTCGTACCAGCTGTTCTTTTGCATTTTCGAAAACCAATGGTTTCGGTTGCAGCTGTACGTAGGAGCTTGAAATGCCGTCCCACAATTCCCTTATACCGAGTTGTTGACGAGTGCTCTCAGAGGACAGGAGTGCATGTCGAGAAGAAAATCGTACGGCTGTCTGTTGTGATTGCAGCTTCTCGACGTCGAACCTTCCTTGTGTTTGTTGACGTGCTTTTTCTGCACAGAAGCGGGTGCGTATCTTGGTTGCAACAAGATAGTGGTCCGAATCGATGTTAGGACCTCAGAGCGTACGAACGTCTAAAACACTGGGGACGTGTCTTCCGTCTATCACGACATGATCGATCTGGTTGGTGGTTTTTCAATCTGGAGAGAACCAAGTAGCTTGGTGTATTGTCTTATGCTGCAATCTAGTACTACAGATAACCATATTTCAGGCCCCGACGAAGTCGATCAGTCTCAACCCGTTTGGGAATGTTTCCTCGTGGCAGCTGAATTTACCGACCGTAGTGCCAAATGTACCTTCTTTGCCACCCAGGCGGTAAAGTCGCCTAGCATGATTTTTACATCGTGGCGCTAGTAGAAGGTATCGTTGATCACATCGTCATTCTCTTCCGTCAAGACGTGAACGCGAATCAGCGATATATTGAAGAACTTCGCTTTGATGTGGATTGTGGCTAGACGTTCATCGACTGGGGTGAATGACATTTCTCGGCAATGGAGTCTCTCTAGCACCACGTATCCCACACCAACCTTGCGCTCATTTCTGTGGTCACAATAATTGATGCAACAAGGACCTACTCGCCTCAGTCCTTGTCCCTTCCATCGCATTTCTTGGACGACGGTGATATCAGCATTCACTCTAACGAGGACATCAAGAGGACGTGCCAGGTGCATGCCCATAAATCGTTGTCCTTAATCCGTTTGCCATGGTCGTCATCAAAAGGGAGGTTTCCCTTCCGAAGCTTTTTGTTACCTTTCATTGGAGGCGTATTTTACGTGGCGGGTCAGAAACCCAAGCGTACAACCCTGTGGAGAGGTTGTTTCGCCTTCTCACTTTAGTTCGTCTTCAAATGGATGCTCTTTGGCTACCTATAGAATATATAAAATAGCCGTTTCTGGCCACTCCCAAGTGAATGGCAATCAGAGAACAGTCCTCACTTGCGTAAACTCCTACACATGGCTCCATCCCCCGTGTGCCGCTTATGACCAAAAGTAGTTTAAATCCAATAGAAACTGTTTAAGCCTATAGGTACCGAATATTTAGACCCCTCTACTAATAGTTGACTTTGTCGAAATTTTCGGTATATAGTATATAACTGAAAATAAAGAATAATCCTCATCTTATAATGGCATTAATGAGTGTCAAAAATGGGTTGAATCGGACCAATACTTCTTTTAGCCTTCGTATCCTTAATATAAATATTTTCGAGATTCCGGGTGACTTCATACCGCATATATCGGCCAATATGTCCCCATTAAAATAACAGAGCGTGTTTAATTCATAACAATGTATCTTTGCTCCTAAAAGATTGAAATTTTAGCGATAACTAGTTAGCCTAGCCCCTATATAACTAATATCAGGATTTTTGAACATCCGACTGACTTTACTCTATATGATTGGTTTTATACCTTAAAATATTTCCCTGGCGTTGATTCTTGCGAGTGGCAAGAAGTATAAAATTTTCGGTTCCACCCCAACTCAGGCCTTCTTACTTTACCCTAAAGGTAAAGAGGTACTTTAGTTGCCCTTCTTTGGCTACCGAGAGGATACTTGATCTGGGACCGAAGGCGTGAGCTGCTTGAGCTATATGTAAAAAAATCGCTTGTGGCCTCTCCCAAGTGAATGTCAATCAGAGAACTTTCCTTAAATGCGTGAATTATGCACTGTAATTTTTGTGTTTTCATATTTTGTGACCAAAGTCTCACATTACAACTGTATTTCTATCATTGCGTTTGTTACAGCAGCAGATCTAGAAATAGTTTTTTGGGGGGAAATACATATTTATTTTCATAATATATAAAGCAAAACGATGTGAGCTAAGTTTCGAGAATCTTTCGATAACTTCTTCTACACTGATTTCAATATCAAGCAATAGAACATATAAAAAACCCAATAAGAGAATTAATGATCTCATTTGGAATACCAAAACAAGTAATAGTAGATAACGAAAAATCTCTCAATTCACCCACAATATTCACTTTACTAAAGGACCAAATGTCTATTAACGTATATACCACACCACCCTATAGTAGCACTAGTAACGGACAATAAGAAAGATTCCATAGTACACTTTCTGAAATAATGAGATGTTTAAAAGCAAACAACATAGGAATAATGTTCGAAGAATTATTATTCAAATCTGTGCAAGAATATACAGTATCCGACAAAACTATGTATACCCCAGCACATTTTCTATTGTTCTTTGAATATTTTTTTCAAAAGTTCAACAATTCAAAATTTGTACATACGGTAAGTGCACACTGTAAGTTGACAAATAATAACGGAACTTGCAGAATGTGCACTTGTTGATGATCAGTTGAACTTTGCAGGCGACAAAATTATGTATACCGTGGCAATATTTGTGCGTAGTGCTTCTTTGCGTAAATAGTTTTTGCAAATATTTAGAAACAAACTCGACAAAGGTAAAATTTCATCATTTTATACTCGATAAAAGTGTTTGGGTAAATAATATAAAGATTTTATTTAGTGAAATGCCAAGATCTGCAGAAATAAGCGTTGAGCTGCGAAAATTGATTGTTCATGATCATTTAGATGGAATGGGATACGGAAAAATTGCAAACAAATATTCTAAAAGCAAGGCCACAACCCAAAAAGTGATCAAAAATTACCAAAAAATGGTGGGCTAGAGAGTGCTCCAAGATCAGGCCGCCCTAGAGTAACTACAGTGCGCGAAGAGATAAAAATAGTGAGAGAAGTGAAAAAAGATCCGACTGTATCAGCCCGATTTATTAAGCAGAGCCTTCAAATAGATGTTTCCGAACGAACAATTAAACGAAGAATTCGAGAGGGCGGGTATTCCAGCCACTACAAGATTAAAAAACCGTTCATCAGCAAGAAAAATTTAAAGGCACGATTGGAGTTTGCAAAAAAGTATTACAAACTACCACCAAATTTTTGGAAAAAGGTAATTTGGAGTGATGAAAGCAAGTTGAATTTAAAAATACTAAAGGACGGCAAAAAGTTTGGCGAAAGAGCCACGAGAAGCTTCAGAGTAAATGCATTCAAAGCACCATAAAGTTTGGAGGCGGAAATGTATTGGTTTGGGGTTGTTTTAGCTACAGTGGTCTCTCCAATCTCGTAATGATCGAAGGTAAAATGACGGGAGAGTCTTATGTTCAAATGTTAAGTACCAATTTGGAGCCAGCTACGCAAAAAATGGGCATACAGGATAACTTCATGGGCATACAGGATAACTTCATGGGCAGGACAACGACCCCAAGCATACAAGTCGGGTTGCAAAAGAATACTTCGAACAAAAATCGATAGAACTCCTACCATGGCCTGCCCAAAGCCCCGACTTAAACCCCATTGAGCACTTATGGCAATATTTGGATGACAAACTTGACCGATCTTCTTGCCGTTCAAATAAAGGCGAGATTTTTAATAAATTGAAAGACTCCTGGGAAAATATACCCCAGTCACTCCTTCAAAACTTGGTTGACAGCATGCCTCGACGTCTATTGGCAGTAATTAATGCTAAGGGTGGCAACACGAAATATTGAAGCTCTAGTGTGAAGGTAACCTCAAAATTTATTCGGGTATACATACTTTTGTCGTTCCTAAGAATTTCTCTTTTTCAGATTACCGCGTATTTTGCAGTCACTAGCACTAAAATGCAGAAAATTAATTTAATTTTTTGTATGTAGTATACTCATAAGCAAAAACAAAAACCATGCAAAAAAATAAACTTCACTTTTCAAAAGATATGATAATTTTCTTTTCAACTTTCATGGGGTATACATAGTTTTGTCGGATACTGTAATTCAACGATACATTCAACAACCAGAAACAAACCCATCGCCACATTCTTTGGGAATAGAATTTTTACCGACCCGCAACAGTTAGAGCAGCAGAGAAACGAAAATATTATATTACTTAAGGAAAAACAGGAACAAGATCTTTCTTACCATAACAGCAAAAGATCAGAACCTAAAGAATATTCCCCAGGAGATATAATTTATGCAAAAATAAATAAAAGACTTGGTTCAAAACTAACTCCAAAATATAAAAAAGAAATAGTATCTGAGAATAATAGAACAACAGTTAAAACAATGTCAGGACGTATAATTCACAAATCTCTAATAAAAACTTAACTATCTATTTTGGGAACAATGGATCTATCCAAATTTATAATTATTTTCACGGTGATTACATCTTCACTAGCAGATGTAAAAATTTTGAACTACAGTAAAGCTCAACTCATTACAATAGACAACGGAAATGCAAAAATACAGGACGGAACACTTAGCCTAATACACCTCATTGACCTAGACCGTTACGAACATTTCCTGACAGAAACTTATAATGAAATAACCACTCAAGTCCCTAAAGATAACTTCCTTTATCCTATCCTCAAACATGAAACTACCCAAACTTTTGAAATCCTCAACACCCTTAAACCGGTAGAAAACAAAAAGAAGAGGAGATCAATTGACATATTATCAACGGCATGGAAATACATCGCCGTATCTCCTGATCATAAAGATCTTAATATTATAAATGACAATTTGAAAAATCTGAACCAAAATAATAATAATCAAATAATTATTAATAATTTATTTGAAAAACGTATAAATAATATAACAAATATTGTCAATAAAATGATAAATACCATAAAAAAGGATGAAGACACTATAACAGAAATTATGATAAATCTACAAAACAGAATAAGATTGATCAAAGAAGAATTAATAAATATAAAATATGCCATCCAATGGGCAAAACAAAATATAATAAACTCAATACTTTTAAGCATTGATGAAGTTAAATTTTCAATTAATAAACCAAAGGAGGAACAAATGCCTTTTAAAACTGCCGAAGAGGCACTGAAATTCTCAAGGATAAATGTACTAAGCAAAGATATGACGATTCTATATTTGATAAAAATTCCGTTAACTTTTTATGAAACATTTAAAAAAACAATTATAAGACCTGCAAAGAAAGAAAACAATTATGTAATTAAAACGGACTATAAAGAAATTCTTAAAGGAAAAAATAAAATATACGGAATTAAAAATGAATGTGAAAATTTTAACGAAATAGCAATTTGTAAAGAAATTAATCTAATAGATCTAAGTAAAGACGATTGTATAAGTAGAATAGTAAATAGCTTAAATTCCACATGTACCATAACAAACGGAAAACGTGCCCACAATCGAAGAAACAAAAACTGGAATAATATTGCTGAATAAATTTAATGGAAACAAGTAAGGACGGGCTAAGTTCGGGTGTACTCTCGCATGATAAAGTGATAATCGAGATTTCATTATACGTCATTTACATATTTTTCAAATACCGTATTTTTGTAAAATTTTATTCCGCTATCATCATTGGTTCCTAATGTACTATATATTATACAGAGAAGGCATCAGATGGTATTCAAAATAGCGTTTCACCTATATTTCGTACATGTCATCAGGGTGTTAAGAAAATATTATATACCGAATTTCATTGAAATCGGTCTAGTAGTTCCTGAAATATGGTTTTTGGTCCATAAGTGGGCGAGGCCACGCCCATTTTCAATTTAAAAAAAAAGCCTGGGTGCAGCTTCCTTCTGCAATTTCTTCCGTAAAATTTAGTGTTTCTGACGTTTTTTGTTAGTCCGTTAACGCACTTTTAGTGATTTTCAACATAACCTTTGTATGGGAGGGGGGCGTGGTTATTATCCGATTTCTTCCATTTTTGAACTGTATATGGAAATGCCTGAAGAAAACGACTCTGTAGAGTTTGGTTGACATAGTTATAGTAGTTTCCGAGATACGTACAAAAAGCTTAGTAGGGGGCGGGGCCACGCCCACTTTTCTAAAAACATTATGTCCAAATATGCCCCTCCCTAATGCAATCCCTTGTGCCAAATTTCACTTTAATATCTTTATTTATGGCTTAGTTATGTCACTTTATAAGTTTTCGGTTTCCGCCATTTTGTGGGCGTGGCAGTTGGCCGATTTTGCCCATCTTCGAACTTAACCTTCTTATGGAGCCAGGGAATACGTGTACCAAGTTTCATCATGATATCTCAATTTTTACTCAAGTTACAGCTTGCACGGACAGACGGACGGACGGACAGACGGATGGACAGACGGACGGACGGACAGACAGACATCCGGATTTCGACTCTACTCGTCACCCTGATCACTTTGGTATATATAACCCTATATCGGACTCTTTTAGTTTTAGGACTTACAAACAACCGTTATGTGAACAAAACTATAATACTCTCCTTAGCAACATTGTTGCGAGAGTATAATAAAACGGAAGTTTTAAATGGCAACAGATTTGCCATAGTAAGCAATGGTTCAGACGACGATGCCAAGAGTACCACCACGGTCGTTAATGCCAAACCACCTCCAATATATTTGCACGAACGTAGCAGAAATACTCTTGTTGCGAAATTAGGTGAAATTGTTGGCACTAACAATTTTCATAAGGTGCCTTTAAAAAAAGGCAATAAAGACGAAACAAAAATTCAGTCGTACACTGAAAAAAGTTTCATGGAAATAGTTAAATTTTTGTCAAATAAAAACAAAAATTATTATTCGTATCAATTGAAAAGCTCTAAGGGCCCAGTCGTTGTAATCAAGGGTATAGAGTCAGCCGTAGACTCTAGTGAAGTCAAAGAAGCATTGGAAGAATGCGGTTTTGGAATTAAAACAGTTGTAAATACATTTAATAGAAACAAAGTACCTCAGCCAATGTTTAAAATTGAATTATTGCCGAACTCAAATCAACTTAAAAAAATGAAACACATCCAATATATAATTTGAAATATTTGCTGCATCGTAGAGTAACTGTGGAAGAACCACATAAAAGAAACGGTCCGGTACAATGTATGTACTAACTGTTAAGAATATGGGCATACTAAATCATACTGCACTCTACGCAGTGTTTGTGCGGTATGTGGTGATTTACATCCCACTTCTAAATGCACCCTTAATAAAGAAGAATTACTTAAATAAAAAATGCGGCAATTGCGGAGGAAATCACACTGCTAACTACTGAGGTTGCCCTGTATATAAAGATTTGAAATCGAAGTTGTCACAGGGAATTCAAGCACGTCGTAACCAAATGTTACAAACACCCCGTAATGAAATTATAGAAACCTCAGAAAAAAGCTCTAATCCTATTACTTCTAACAATAGTAATATGCAAGGAAGCTATGCAAATGTGGTGAAAGGCAACACTGTACAAATGCAACTGCAGCGAAATCCTCCAAATGGAGGTATTGAAACTATGATTATAAATCTTACACAGTGTATGACACAATTCATGTCAACCATGCAAAACATGATTCAAGATTTAATAAAATCACAAAATCAAATGTTGCAAACTTTATTAAGTAAAAAATGAGCTTACTAAATATCTGTATATGGAATGCTAACGGTGTTAACCAACATAAATTAGAGATTATCAGATTTCTGTCTGAAAAGAATATAGATATAGTGCTTATATCAGAAACTCATCTAACAAATCAAAATAATTTCAATATACCGGGATTTAGATGTTACAAACCATCCGGATGGTTACAAAGCGCATGGTGGCACGGCAGTGTTGATTAGAAATCGATTAAACCACTATGCTCTATAATCTCATGCTACAACACAGTTACAAGCTACAACCATATCACTCAAAAATCGGGTTTGTGACTTAAACCTTACGATTATATACTGTCCACCTCGTTTTAAAATCACAAAAATTTAATTTAAAGACTTTTTTGGAACACTAGGTCAAAGATTTCTAGCAGGTGGAGATGGAGGATGGAGTCATGTGTAGAAGTTCACGCAAGTGAGGAAAGTTCTCTAATCGCCATTCACTTGGTAGTGGCCAGAAACGATTCTTTTACACATGGCTCAAGCGGCTCACTACTTCCGGTCTTTGACCAAGTATCCTCTGGGTAGCCTAAGAACATCCGTTCGAAGGCGAGCTAAAGTGAGAAGGCGAAACATTCCTGTGCGCAGGGTTTGGGACCCGTCACGTAAAAAAACACCCCCAGTGAAGAGCTATAACCAGCCTCGGATGAGAGACCCCCCTTTTGATGACGACCATGGCAAACGAAATAAGGACTACGAATTGAGGGCATGCACCTGGAATGTCCGGTCCCTTAATTGGGAAGGTGCCGCTGCCCAGCTGGTTGACGTCCTCGTAAAAACAAAGGCTGACATCACCGCCGTCCAAGAAATGCGATGGACGGGACAAGGACAGAAACGAGTAGGTCCTTGTGACATTTACTGCAGTGGCCATATAAAGGAGCGCAAGTTTGGTGTAGGATTCGTGGTGGGAGAGAGACGCCGTCGCCGGGTACTATTATTCACTCCGGTGAATGAACGTCTAGCCACAATCCGCATCAAAGCGAGGTTCTTCAAGATATCGCTGATTTGCGCCCACGCCCCCCCCGGAAGAGAAGGACGATATGACCAAAGATGCCTTCTATGAGCGCTTGGAGCGCGCTTATGAGAGCTGCCCCCGTCACTATGTCAAAATCTTGCTTGGCTACTTTAACGCCAGGGTGGGCAAAGAATGTATATTTGGCACTACGGTGTGTAAATTCAGCCTCCACGACGAAACATCCCCAAATGGGTTGAGGCTGATTGACTTCGCCGGGGCCCGAAATATGGTTATCTGTAGTACCAGATTCCAGCACAAGAAGATACATCAAGCTACCTGGCTGTCTCCAGATCGAAAAGCCACCAACCAGATCGATCATGTTGTGATAGACGGAAGACACGTCTCCAGTGCTTTAGATGTGCGTATGCTCCGAGGTCCTACCATCGACGCATCCGCCTCTGTGCAGCAAAAAACGCACGTCAACAAACACAGGGTAGGTTCGACGTCGAGAAGCTGCAATCAAAACTGACAGCCGAAAGATTTGCTACTCGGCTTGCACTCCTGCTCTCTGAGAGCACTCGTCAACAAATCGGTATAAGGGAACCGTGGGACGGCATTTTAAACTCCTTACGTACAGCTGCAATCGAAACCATTGGTTTTCCGAAAGTGCAAAAGAACAGCTGGCACGATGAGGAGTGCCGTGTCGCAGCCGAGAGAAAACAGACTGCCTACCTCGCAACGTTACGGTCGACCACAACACGTGCGGGATGGGATAGATACCGAGAGTTGAAGAGAGAAGCGAGACGCATTTGCAGACAGAAAAAGAAAGAGGCCGAAATGCGTGAGTATGAAGAGCTTGATAAGCTGGCTGACAGGGGTAATGCTCGAAAATTTTACGAAAAAATGCTACGGCTTACAGAAAGTTTCAAAACCGGAGCATACTCTTGTAGAACCCTCAAAGGTGATCTAGTCACCCACCCCTAAAGCATACTTAAATTATGGAGGGAACACTTCTCCAGCCTGCTAAATGGCAGTGAAAGTACAACGCCAGGAGAAGCCGAACTATTCAAACATGGCGGCGCAGAACTGATAGGGAGCATGCATCAGCTTCTTTGTAAAATATGGTCGGACGAAAGCATGCCCAACGATTGGAATTTAAGTTTGCTATGCCCAATCCATAAAAAAGGAGACCCCACAATCTGCACAAACTACCGTGGGATTAGCCTCCTCAACATCGCATATAAGGTTCTATCGAGCGTATTGTGTGAAAGTTTAAGGCCACCGTCAACAAACTGATTGGACCTTATCAGTGTGGCTTTAGACCTGGCAAATCAACAACCGACCAGATATTCACCATGCTCCAAATCTTGGAAAAGACCCGTGAAAGGAGAATCGACACACACCACCTCTTCGTCGATTTCAAAGCTGCTTTCGACAGCACGAAAAGGAGCTGCCTTTATGCCGCGATGTCTGAATTTGGTATCCCCGCAAAACTAATACGGCTGTGTAAACTGACGTTGAGTAACACCAAAAGCTCCGTCAAGATCGCGAAGGACCTCTCCGAGCCGTTCGATACCAAACGAGGTTTCAGACAAGGCGATTCCCTATCGTGCGACTTTTTCAACCTGCTTCTGGAGAAACTAGTTCGAGCTGCAGAACTTAATAGAGAAGGTACCATCTTTTATAAGAGTGTACAGCTGCTGGCGTATGCCGATGATATTGATATCATCGGTCTCAACACCCGCTCCGTTAGTTCTGCTTTCTCCAGGCTGGACAAGGAAGCACAGAAAATGGGTCTGGCAATGAACGAGGGCAAAACGAAATATCTCCTGTCATCAAACAAACAGTCGTCGCACTCGCGACTTGGCACTCACTGTTGACAGTCATAACTTTGAAGTCGTAGATAATTTCGTCTATCTTGGAACCAGCGTAAACACCACCAACAATGTCAGCCTAGAAATCCAACGCAGGATAACTCTTGCCAACAGGTGCTACTTCGGACTGAGTAGGCAATTGAGAAGCAAAGTCCTCTCTGGACAAACAAAAACCAAATTCTATAAGTCACTCATAATTCCCGTCCTGCTGTATGGTGCAGAGTCTTGGACGATGTCAACAACGGATGAGTCGACGTTGCGAGTTTTCGAGAGAAAAGTTCTGCGAAAGATTTATGGTCCTTTGGGCGTTAGCCACGGCGAATACCGCATTCGATGGAACGATGAGCTGTACGAGATATACGACGACATCGACATAGTTCAGCGAATTAAAAGACAGCGGCTACGCTGGCTAGGTCATGTTGTCCGGATGGACGAAAACACTCCAGCTCTGAAAATATTCGACGCAGTACCCGCCGGGGGAAGCAGAGGAAGAGGAAGACCTCCACTCCGTTGGAAGGACCAAGTGGAGAAGGACCTGGCTTCGCTTGGAATATCCAATTGGCGCCACGTAGCGAAAAGAAGAAACGACTGGCGCGCTGTTGTTAACTAGGTTATAATCGCGTAAGCTGTTTCTACGCCAATTAAGAAGAAGAAGAGGAGATTACATCGCAAAACACACGTACTGGAGCTCACGTCTTATTAATCCGAAAGGACGACAGCTGTATTAAACTGTTATAAATAGGCACAATAACCTTGAAATAATATCTCCTGGTAAGCCGACATATTGGCCTAGTGTTTGTAAGAAAATACCAGATCTAATTGATTTTGCTGTAATCAAAAGTATAGATAAATCGCACACAACAGCTGATACATGTACTGATCTATATTCTGATCACTCTCCTGAACTAATAAAGTTATGTGAACACCCCGTATTCGTTAATCCAAAAGTGGGTCCAACTTCTTATAAAACGAATTGGCTAAAATATAAAAAATACGTCAGTAGCCACATTTAATATTGAGTACAAAATAAATACAGGAAGAGATATTGACGAAGCATAAGAGAAGTCAATGATATAATAACCAGCGCAGCTGTCTTAGCAACACCAAACAAAAGCTATAATCCGCTTGGTTTCAGAAAAATCTCTAATAAAGAAACAGAAAACCTCGTAAATGAATTGAAAGCTGCTTTACGTAAATTGAAAAAGTGCTTAAACGTGAGGACGAATTGAACCGCGAAATGATCTAAAGAAGATGTGTCCAAATTCCAACAAGCGAAATTCACTTTGGAAAGCCCAAAGTTCCATGAAGCCACCAACTGATTCCAACATGCCTATACGAGACTTGGGTGGAAATTGGGCTCCAAGTGTTGAGGAAAAGGCTAATTGTTTTGCAAATCACCTAGAAAAGGTATTTCAACCCAATTTGCCAAAGAACAACTTTAAGCTGTCAATCTTACCCAACACAGCTAAAGAGTCGCTCGAGTCTCTTAAGACTTCACCTTCTGAAATTATTGGTATCATCAAAGAACTTAATCCAAAAAAGCCGCCGGGACATGATAATATTTCCACAAAAATGCTAATTGAGTTGCCAATTATTTCTGTAGAGGAGCTCTCTTTGCTCTTCAATGCAATTCTTAGTTTCGGATACTATCCAATTTCATGGAAAAAGTCGCAGATTATCTTGATAGATAAACCAGGGAAAGACTTAACACAGCCGTCTTCATACAGACCAATCAGTCTTCTAATCTGTCTTTCAAAAGTATTTGAAAAAGTATTACTATCAAAGATGTCACCTTTCCTCCACGAAAATAATACAATACCAATGCATCAATTCGGTTTTCGTGCGAAACATGGCACAACAGAGCAAGTAAATAGAATTACTAACGAGATAAGGAAAGCATTTGAGCACAGGGAGTACTGTTCAGCAATATTTCTAGATGTAGCTCAGGCGTTTGATAAGGTGTTTCACGAAGGTCTTTTATACAAGATTAAAAAAATGCTACCTTTAGAATTGTATAAAACATTGGAGTCTTATTTAAAAAATAGAAAATTTATGGTAAAAGTGAGAGATTTCATATCTGATGAACGACAGATAAGGGCAGGTGTAGCCCAGGGCAGTGTTTTAGGCCCAACATTATACGTCATATATACAGCAGATCTTCCAACAGCTAATAATGTATTAACTTCAACTTTTGCGGGTAACACAGCTATAGTGAGCCCTAACAAATGCCACATTTTAGCATCAAGAATATTAGCGAAGCATTTAAGTTCTGTCGAAGAGTGGCTAGCGAACTGGCGTATAAACGTGAATGAACAGAAGTGTAAGCATACTCGTATTAGATTTTCGCTAAGACCAAAGATGTGCCCGGGAGTAAAAATAAACAATATTTTAGTACCCCAAGCGAACGAAGTAACATATCTTGGTATTCACCTAGATAGAAGGCTCACGTGGAGAAAATACATCTCTAGTAAAATAACATGTATGAAGATTAGAGCTGCAAATTTAAATTGGCTTTTAAATAAAAACTGCAAATTTAGCCTAGACAACAAAGTGCTTTTATATAATGCGGTCATAAAGCCGATTTGGATGTATGGCATTCAACTGTGGGGTACGACCTATGCAATTAATATTGATCTAATACAAAGGTTCCAATCAAAAATGCTTAGAACAATCACGTGTTCACTATGGTACATGCGTAACGAAAATATCCACAAAGACCTTGGTATTCCTATGGTAAAAAAGAAGTATAATACAGCAGAATTAAATATATATCTAAACTCCGAGATCATCCAAACCCTTTGGCTAATGCTTTGGTACATTTCTGCGACAAACACGACTTAAAATAAGAGATATGCCTGCGTATTAAAGAGCGGCGTATCACCAAAACAGCTCAACCACTTGCTTGAGTCTGTCTAGTTTTTAAATAGATTTAAGATTTTATTACTTATTGTTAGGCTTTAAGAAAACGCAGATTCAATAAATAAAATAATTTTGAAAAAAAAAGAACGGTGGTCATCTAAATTTAAGAGAGATAGATATAGATTTATACATATATAAAAAATCAAGATGACGAGACGAGCTGAAATCCGGGTGAAATCCGTCCGTGCAAGCTGAAGAGTGCGTCAAAATGGAGATATCTTGATGAACCTTCAAACACTCGTTTCTTAGTAAAATAGTAAGAACGAGCCATTAACCGAAAACTTATAAAGACACATAACTAAGCACTACATTATATGTACATAATAAAATAAATAAATTTAGATTGAAATGGATTTGGAAATGAATACTTCTTGTGTTATTCCCATCTTGAAGAGTACACAATGCAAGACATTAAATATGTTTTTCTTTGTTGACAGATAGGGAGACCCATCTTCTCCTCGACAGCTATGCCTCAAACGATGCTTTATAGCAGCATCCACAAAAATGCAAGTGCATGAGTTTCGGTTGATGTTTGTATTCTTATACCTCTATAGCTCTTGTGACATACTTTTTGCATATTCGACCACGAGATCTATATAAAGATCACAACCGATACGAAAGTTCTTTTTAAACTGTAATTTTCGAAAAAAGCTTCTTATCTAACACTGTTTCTTTTAGCTCTCAGTCCAAGTAACCACTCACAACTTCTTCGACCCTGGGTAAGGAAGCTCATCTAATAACTAACATCCGCATATTATTCTGTCATGATGATGAGAACGAATCCACCATCTCATTTGCAATTTTCTAGGGTCTTGAACATTTTTGGTCCGGTTTAGGTAATTTTTAGTGATAATTTTAGTTTAGTGATAAATGTCAAATGCACTATTCGTGCAAAGTTTTATCCAGATATGGTAATTTCTTCTTGATTTTTACAATTGAGTGGAAAGAATCGCATGAAATTTAAAATTGTGTTACAAGGGCAGTAGGCGTAGCTGTAGTCCGATTTGGCCCAATTTCTCACTGCAATATAAAAAAGACTTCAGATGTGGAATTGTAATGACTTTTAATGGCTTGATATAATAATATACGTAATACCCAACGATTACCCTCCTCCCGCCCAACCGACGCGAGGGGAGCAATCCGAGAACGAGCGGAATTAGCCGAGTCATAAAAGGCGAGTCTTAAGCGTTGCGATCTTAAGCTGCTCAGCTACAGAAACAAAAATTTCAACAGCCAAAATTAAGAATTAGATTAAAGGTTATTATTTTTAAATGGTACTTGTTAAGAGTAGATAAAATAATTTGTTTAATGGTAAAGAGTGAGTCTGTTAGATCAAATGTGCTGGAATGAGAATTGAAATCATGACATACATATGTATACGGCGGAATGGTTCGTTTAACTCAAAATTTGTTCTATATAATTTTAAAAGTAAGGGTCTAAACTGCCTGGTATAGCGAGCGGAAACGTTAAAATTAATATCAGATGAGAGAGATGGGCTACAGACTGACCCATTCATGAATTTTATAAGAAATATTATACCAAGCATCTCCCTACGACTAGCGAGTGTCGGGAGATTTATAAGTTTTAAGCGGTTAGTGTAAGGGGGAAGATTTAAACTGGAATCCTAATGCAAATGATTTAAGGCAAAAAGTAAACATTGTTTTTGAACGGACTCTAACTTATCCGAATGGACTTGGTGACTAGGGTTCCAAACCACAGAAGCCTACTCCAATATAGGCCTCACCAGAGATGTAAAAAAAATTTTTGTGGTAAGCGGATCTCTAAATTCTTTAGACCAACGTTTAACAAAACTAAGAGCGCTTTTAGCTTTGAAAACCGTGGAAGATGCGTGAAGATTAAAATTGAGTTTGGGGTCCATAGTTACTCCCAAATCAACAAAACTGCATACTTCCTTCAACCTAAAGTTTTGTATTCCGTATGAAGTAGGGTCTACAGCTCTACGTGAAAAGTACATCGTTTTGCATTTTTTAAGGTTCAATGGCATGTCATTTCTATCACACCAAGAAACTAGGTTGTTTAAGTCTGTTTGCAACTGACATCTTTCGCTGTTTGAAGTATACGTTTTAAAAAGTTTTACATCGTCAGCATAGAATAAAACTTTTGAAAACTTAACAACAGATGACATGTCATTAATACATAAATAACAAGAACAGAATTGGACCGAGATGGCTCCTTTGAGGGACGCCTACAGGAACATTGAATATGTCAGAAAAAGTATCGTTAAATATGACTTTTTGAATTCTATTACTAAGATAAGAAGCGACCCATTTTAGAAATATTGGTTGAAAACCAAGAAGATTAAGTTTATTCAAATTGAATGGTTTACTTTATCAAAAGCTTCACTAAAATCTGTGTACATAACATCAGTATTCTTATTCTCCCTAAAGCCCGTTGATACATGTGATACAAATTCAGCAAATTAGTTATTGTAGATTTCCCTTTACGAAAACCGTGCTGAGAAGAAGAAATTAGTGGGGAGATCCGGAAGGTTATGTCGTCTGTTATAATTGCTTCAAAAAGCTTAGATATTGCAGACAACTTTGCTATTCCCCTATAGTTTTCAATAGATGACCTAAATCACTTCTTATGTAAAGGAATTATAAAAGAATTTTCCATACGGATGGAAATAAGCCTTGCATAAGAGATGAATTAAATAGTTTTGTTAGGGGTTGTTATATATATTTGGCACATTTCTTAACAAAGCATGAGGGAATCATATCTGGGCCATAATTATATGATTGTTCTATCATATTTAACTGATATAAGACGTCTGCTTCGGAAATAGTAGGTGCATTAATGACAGACATCGGACATAACTTGTGCTAATGCGGAACATTTTTTGGACATTTTGGAGAGTAATAGGACCTAAAGAATTCAGCGTACATATTAGAAATGGTTTGATTGTCACTAGACATACTACTAGACTTATATTTTATAACGGACGGAAAATTAGAAATCCTGCGTTTGGAGTTGACGAAACCATAGAAAAATTTCGAATTACGTATAATATTATTTTTTACTTGATTTATATAATTATTAGAACATATTTAGTTAAGTTTTGTATAGTCAGGCAACTAAACCAGTTTTTCTCTTAAGTTTAAAAGCACGAGATTTTTTATTTTTAAATATACATAATTCTTTCGAAAACCATAAATTAGAACTCATTTTTTGAGTAACAACACACTCCGGAACATATTTTTCAAATAAGTTTAAAATAGTTTCATTAAAGTGGGAAGCACTAAATTCAATATTGCCACTGAAATCTAGCCAAGTTACTTCAGAAAGTTCGTAATTAATCTTCTTAAAATTGGCTATCGCAAAGTTGAACCGAAAACAAAGGTCTTGTGTATTATTATGAGCAAAGTTGGCTATTATTTCGATGTTAGTTTCCAAAGCAGGATGATACGAGTCCTCTGGCCGAACCAAAGGATCACATCGGACAACAGAGAACATTGAAACGTTATCAACGTAAACTAGATTTAAGAGCTTACCAAACTCGTTTGAAATTAAATTAATTTGGTTAAGACCCAACTCCGACATTTCATCTAAGAACTCGTTAAAACCTAAGCGAGTACTAATAGTGTAATCATCAATAAATTTCCAAGATACGCACGTAAAATCTCTCAAAACAATCATGGAATCAGTATTGTTAGCCATTGAGAAAACATTATTTATTATTGAAGCATGCTGCATATATACAGATAAGTACTATATGTCCTAGTGAGGGCGTATATAAGATAAAGTTAAGTAGATATGGCCACTATTAGCGCAAATTCGAATGCACTTAAATTCTATGAAGTCTGCATGCGGAACATCGACTTCTTCAGATGGAATTGAAGAATGAACAGCAAACAAGACACCACATTCTTTTTTGTTCAGCCGGTCATATCTAAAGATTTCGAATTCGCCGTTGAATATTTCATTATCAAAAATGAGGGGCCTTAGCTAAGTTTCTGTGAAAGCAATGATTTTAAAGTTACAGTTAATGCTCTTTAAATACAGATCAGTAAGTTTTGTGTTAAGACCTCTAACTCATCTCTAAATAATCAGCGAATTATTGTTAATCAGTTTTTTGTATCAACGGATTTTCTTGGCATTTTAGTGATAACTACTGGGGGCTCATCACGTTTTTGCTCGAATTCGCGCACATAGACCCCAGATGGCCAGAATGAGTTATCAAGTACCAATTGAAAATTGTCAGCGGATACGTCGATCTTAAACGACGAAATATCCCTGTTGTATATGAAATTAAATTTACGGATGTCTGTATCTACGGTTTTTAATTTAGACGAGATATAACTTTTTATATCATCAACTGTGGTACTCGCAGCAAGTCTTGTGATAAAAAGTTAGATGATGAGATATATATTGCAGATATTAGCGAATCTGGTTCTGCACCGCCTCCAAAATGGGCGACTTGTCTTTAGCTGGTGCATTAAATGTGTCAAGTAGATTATTTGCTTAAGGCGGTATTCTGGTTTAGAAGCCCGTATTTTAAGTATTTTTTTTTTACGTGATAAAAAAAAACGAATATTATTTTGTCTATCAATTTTTTACATGCTTTTTATTGATATTCTAATACAAAGCATAACTAATATAAGAACAAAAATTAAATTTAAAAAAACGTGCGGGTCGGCGAAGTAGAGACAACAATGGCTTGTCCTGGTGTGCAGGATATAAAGCCTTTCCGTGACCTAAAATGAAAATTTATGCGAAATCCGTGAAAAGTAAAGGTGTTGTTATCGCACTACGAAACGTTTTTGAAAATAAAAATGTTTACAAAATGGTGAAGGTTTGAAAACAGAGTTTTGTATTTTCCCTGTTTTTTTGTGGTTTGGAATTAAAAAAAAAAAAAATTCTTTCAAAAGATCTTCTTAATGCGTTACTATAATGTATAAGGAAGCTCTGTGTAAAATTTCATGTGAATCGGTTAAGTAGAACTTGAGATATCATGCACACCGTTTCTAGAAAAGTAGTTAAGAGAAAAACGAGTTTAAAGTTTGAGAACTAGTCGTGCGCAGTCGGAGTCGGAGTCACAAAATGAGCTGTAACACAGAAAAATAATTTGAATTTCGAAAAATCCTCTTAGGGACATTTTCTTGAAGGGTTATACTATAAAAATATGCAAAAAAAGAAATAGTTTTTTTCGAATTTCTAAACCAAGCAACCCCTTAATATAAAGACTTTAAATTAAGGTAAATAATTCTTCAACTGAAATTAAAAAGGGTAATTTAATAAGTCTAATAGCATTGACAGACCGCAGCGTTGATCCGGATTAACTGCATTAATAATATGTTTTTGTAATAAAAAATGGTTTTGTGACAATTGGGAGGCTAACATCCGCAATATTTATGTTCTATCCATTTTCATTAAAAATATTATAGAAATAACAATCAGCTGTTTACGACAGTTTCAAACACGAATAGCTGCCGTCTGTCACCTAAAAATTTGGATCTGAATAAGTCCACAGTTAATCCGGATTAACGCTGCAGTCTCTAGATGCTATAATAACACAATCACATTCAGTGTTTATTTGTTGAATTGATATGGTACATCAAAACAACAAAACTATTGTTCTCTTAATTTCCTGGTAAAAGAGCAACTGGGATTTTTCTTCTTCTTTACTGGCGAAGACACCGCTTACGCGATTATAGCCGAGTTAACAATAGCGTGATAGTCGTTTCTTCTTTTCGCTACGTGGTTCAAATGGATATTCCAAGCGAAGCCAGGTCCTTCTCCACTTGGTCTTTCCAGCGAACTGGAGGTCTTCCTCTTCCTCTTCTTCCCCCGCTGCCGAATACTTTCAGAGCGGGAGTGTTTTCGTCCCTTCGGACAACATGACCTAGCCAGCGTAGCCGCTGCCTTTTAATTCGCTGAACTATGTCAATGTCGTCATATATCTCGTACAGCTCATCGTTCCATGGAATGCGATATTCACCGTGGCCAACGCGCAAAGGACCGTAAATCTTTCGCAGAACCTTTCTCTCGAAAACTCGCAACGTCGACTCATCAGTTGTTATCATCGTCCAAGCCTTTGCACCATATAGAAGACGGGAATTATGATACATACAGCACATCGTTCCATCGAATGCGATATTCACCGTGGCCAACGCGCAAAGGACTATAAATCTTTCGCAGACCTTTTCTCTCGAAAACTCGCAACGTCGACTCATCAGTTGTTGTCATCGTCCAAGCTTCTGCACCATATAGAAGACAGGAATTATGAGTGACTTATAGAGTTTGGTTTTTGTTCGTCGAGAGAGGACTTTACTTCTCAATTGCGTACTCAGTCCGAAGTAGAATCTGTTGGCAAGAGTTACCCTGCTTTGGATTTCTAGGCTGACATTGTTGGTGGTGTTTGCGCTGGTTACAATATAGACGAAATTATCTACAACTTCAAAGTTATGACTGTCAACAGCGACGTGAGAGCCAAGTCGCGACTGGGACGACTGTTTGTTTGATGACAGGAGATATTTCGTGTTGACCTCGTTCATTGGCATACCCATTTGCTTTGCTTCCTTATTCAGTCTGAAGAAAGCAAAACAATGATATTAATATCAACGGCATACGCCAGCAGCTGTACACTCTTATAGAAGATTTTACCTTCTCGATTAAGTTCTGCAGCTCGAAGCCACTTTTGCAGTAAGCAGCATTCATTTAGTACCACTAACAGATTGGCTTCGTATATATATGCAGCATCCGTACGCTCTCATTGAGGCGTCGGCGAAACCATGTATTTGCAGACGGCACTCGACTCAACGTTTACGTAAAGAGAAATGCTAATAGATGAGAGCTGCATTAGGTTGGCTTTAAAATTCTGCTAATGTCAAGGAGCACTGAAATTGACTAATTCCAATCTAGTTTTTGGATCCAAAGCTCTTGCAAAAATATTTTTGCTTTGGTAACTAGTGGGGCTAGTAATCCAAGAATATCAAAAAAGCGAGCAGAAGCTAACAATATATTTCTTTTAGTGGCTTTTAGAGCATTTGCAAACACCGTGTTTCGTGAAACGGAGAAGCTCATACAACGCTATTTGAGTTGAAGATCGACTCGAAGCATCAAAGACAACACGTAATTTGGTTGTTGTGCTCTCGGGCCTTAAAACGCATTGTTGCAAAATGAAGTAGTGTGGCTCACTCAGGATCTTATTTTTGGTTGGGCTCATGTGACCCGGTGGTCTATATTCATTCATAAAGTCGCCGAACTGCGGTTTCATAGGAGAGACCGAGTAATTTACGGTCAGCTTTAAAAGGCATTCTAACTTGAAGCCGTCCTGAAGGCAATAATTGGGTTGTATTTACGAAAAATTTTTCACACTCTTGTGTGAATTTTATGCCATTCGAATCTGAAGGTAATTCTTCTACAGGCCAAAATTTTTGGACTACTGAATCTATTGCGTAAAGTATTCATCAGCTTGGCATAATGTGCTATGTAGTCTGGGAGGCGAACTTAAATTGCAGGCGTATTTGCTAGATACAATCCGTCCTTAAAGGCTCTTCTGAAAAGTTAGATGGTTAGGACCATTTTTAATTTGACCAACAGGTAAAAGATCAAAAAATGTTTCAGCACCTGATAGGATATCCACTTTTATATTTTGTGGAATTCTGGATCCGCCAATTCAATATTGTGCGGAATTTTCCAGCCACTAACATTGATGTTCTGTTCCGGATGATTTGCCAAAATGCATCGCATTACCCAGAATTCTGCCAAAAATTCATAATTATTTAACCGCGATTAGACAAAAGCGCTTAGTTTTGTATTAGAATTTGCCAATTTCTATTACGCTTAATGTTTTGTGCTGACGTCGAATCCGCAACTTCTGTGCCAAGTCCTCCGTCATAAAGTTGCTGGGAGCCAGAGTCCAGCAACGCTCTCGCAGGCAGGCAATCTCCACAGCTGGCCCTCACTAAAATTACTGCTGTTGCTAACATTACTCGATCCGGCATACTCGTTATACGCATGGCATGTGAGGTAGATGGTTGCGGATGAGGTGCAGCGGGGAAAGAAATGAGGCACTGGTGCAATAATGTGTGATGTAATCGATTGCACACATGACATCGATCCGGTCTGCACTTAGAGACAGTGTGCCACTCACGCAAACAATTTATGTATAAGGGCACCGATTTTACAAACTCGAACCTCTGCTGCACCGGAAGCGCCTTGAAAGTGGGGCAGGCAGTCAAATGGTGGTCCTTGGATTTGCACTGCTGACAAAAGAGGCTGCCTCCTATTTTCTGCAACTAGCAGCAACTAGGATTTGGTCCTGTTCATATGATGTTGTTTCCCATGACTTGCATTGCTTGTTGGAATGGGTTTCGTCCTTGAGTGTGATGTTCCTTTCGCTGATAGCTGCTGGTATCTTCGATTTAAAGTGGCTTCGCAGTCCTTCACAGTAGCAGTTTGTCATAGTCCAGCGTTTCTTCCCATTTGGATTCGGTGGTAGAGTCAACCTTTGTCATCACAGAGTGTATGATTATTGCATTCGGTATTTGTTTATCATCGCCCAGCGATAGCAATGAATCATATACCGCTGACACTTCGTCAATCATTGAACGCAATGAAGTTGCGGATGGCTTTGGGATGGTTGGCAGCTCAAAAAGTTTAGATATTGTATAGAAATAAATCAAACATTTATTATCACACACCTTTTTGAGACTTGCCAACACTTTCGGGTAATTTTCATCCAACATCTGAAACTCTTAGACTGTTTCCAAAGCCTCTCCAGATAGACAATTAACCAATGACTGTGATATTTGGATCATTATGAACCTAGCTCTCAAACAAACTCATAAAGTTTTAAATTCTGAATATTCTCCTTTGAATTTTGGCAAATACATTTTAGGGAGCCTTGAGCTGTGAGAAGCTACAAAAGATGTTTCGGCAATTGAAGATTTATTTTTTGCCAAAATTGACTTTATTATGGACTTCGTTTCAACGTTTATGTCCTTTAACTCTCCTCGGGCCATGTCGTCTTCATCAATTTCTTTAAACTTTGATTGGCATTTCATTAGTTTTTCACCATGTGAATTTAATATGTTGAGACGACATTCCAATTCGATTGGATCTAAAGACACAGTCTTTTCGAGACGGTCCGTTTTAATGCCCAAAATACTACCTTTCGCATCCGTTCTTTTACGTCTTAACGACTTTAAGTCCGTCGAGGACAAGGATAAGGTATGAAAAGTGAGCAATAGCACAGTTGAACTATTTTAAGCGAAAAATGCTTGTAAGAAAATCGATAAAAATTGCGGAAAACCGGATAATAAATCGTGAAAGTGAATCGAGAAAATTGCAAACAAAATCGAATAATTTTGATTTTAAAATATTTTCTTTTATTGGTTTCTGTAATCAAATTTATTTAAGTTAAAAGGCTACTAAATAATAAAACCAAATAAAAAAATTAGAACACGGTGTTTTTTTAAATGAATTCCACATTTGCGTGCTCGTCCGAAATCGTCCGGGATGTGTTGTGCGGTTATATAAAATAATTAAAGTATAAATTTAAAGAAAATAGCCATTTTTTGAAATAGACATTTTTTGGAAGTGACATTTGGTGAGTGGCTGTTAGAGACAGCATGAGTATGTTGGAATGTTTTACCGTTTGACTTTCATACTCATTGCAAGTAGTGGAATTTGGTGAACAATTTCTTCTTTTGTTAAAATGTAGAAAAATTGCGATTTTGAAAGTATTGACAAGTGGCTGTACCAGTGCACTAACAGTGGTCAGCATAGAACAGTGTAATGCCGCAAGAGCACATAATACCAATTGAACAGTGATAGAGAAAGAAATTGAGAGATTTTTGGAGCGATCGGAAAGTTACGATATAGTGAAAGTAGTTCAAAGTACTGAAGTGTAGAACAATACACGTAAAAAGAACTTAAACAGTGCGTTAGTGATTTCTGGTAATTTGCAAGTGACTGTACCCAACTCGATACCGGTGGCAGTAAACGCATTTTCCAGTAAAATTGTGCAAGGATGCATAAGATTGCACGGACTAAGTTCCCGATAATTTTGTATAACGGCATGAAAGCAAAAAACCGTACTCAGTGCGCTACTGTAGCCAGTACGCTATAACTGGCAGTCAGCATAGTTTCCAGAAATTTGTATAACGGTGCAAAACCGTAGACGGGCGCATAAGACGCGCAAAGCAAAGCCTAAGTAGCAGAACGTCGCAGCAGCAGCAGGCAGCAAAGCATCGTAGCAGTAGGCCGCAGCAGAGAAACGGGAGCTAAGATGAGTCATAATGGTTTTGTAGTTAGTCGAGTAGAAGAGTGTGTTATTTGCACTCAGTTGCGATGTAATGTAGTAGAATGTGTAGCTTTTAGTTTGCAAGCAAAAACAAAATGTACATTTGCTTTTAAGAATTATAATTAAATTTGTAAAAGCGTATCCCTAATTAGAAAACAATTATAAGAAAACAAGGGTTGTGCGTTACGGGTAGGAAAAAGGAGTTGCAACTGCGTTTGCTATAACATTTAGTTTTTGGTGATAACATTCGGTGACAGTGTTTCACATTTTTTTGGTGATGATACTTGCGATGTTCGTCACTGGGTTGAGGAATTTGATGATATGGTTAAAACGGTCGGTTTAGAATATTTAGAACGATTTGTATACGCTAAACAACTACTTAAGGGAGCAGCGAAATTGTTTGTACTTGGATTGGTAAGAGTAAGAGATTGAAGTACATTGAACATTAAGAAACCGGCGTAAACAGCCAAAAGAAAGTTTTCATGAATACCTTTATGCTATTTTAGAATTGGGGAAGCAAATCTCCTTAGATGAAAGAAGCGTAGTAGAGTATTTCTACGCTTACCAGACGTTAAGGCAAATAAGGGAATGTTATATCAAGCCAAAACGGTGGGCGAATTAAAAGAACAAATTCGCATATAGAGAAAGTTAGAAGTGTACAAACTACAGTAGGCAAAGGATACATGGAACAGTTCGCTACAGAGAGTAAAGAATCGATGAAAAAGAAGTGTTTTAAGTGTGACAAGGAAGGTCATATAGCCGGAGGCTAGGTTAAGTATTGTCGTTTGCTTTAAGTGCAAACAGAAGGGGCATTATTCGCAGTAGTGTAAAGAACAAGGGGATAATACGATAAAAACTGAACGGGTAAATGCCATTGGTGACAAAGTAGAAACGTCTACTGGTAAAGGCGGAATGATCTTCGTTGATGCAAGTATCAATGATTTTACCTTCAGTACACTAGTGGATACAGGATGTATCGTGTGTATCATGAGGTACGATACCTTAGTGATGTTAGGAGATAAAAAGCTTATTGGAGGAAAACAAAAACTGTTCGGTGTAGGTTAGGGTGGGTCGATTCCGGATTTTTTTCGATTCGGGTTTCGATTTCTAATAGTGCGGAAAAGTTGCCTTAGTACTTCCTGATTCCAATGCAACTCATGGCAAAATGTATAAAACAAAAGTTATTTGTCATGTCATTTGCTACCGAAATGGTATATGTGATCATGGCCGTAGGACGAACCGTTCCCAAGATACGAGCGAAAATCCGGCGCGCCACAGCGCAAGGAAGTGAAAATCGGCTTGCGGCCACACTTCTTGACGTTGATTTAGCCGAGTGCTATCACTCACATTCATTCACCTACGCCAAAGGACACGTTCGGATAGGTCTCCACACAAATATTTTTTCATCGAGTTCCTTCACTCTATCTATCTAGTTCTATCACTTACATTAATTTCCCTGCGCCATACGACACGTTCGAATTGGTCTCCACATAAATATTTTTTCAACGAGTTCCTTCACTCTTGTCGTTGATTTCCCCGAGTGCTATCACTTATATTCTCTCAACAGAACACAGAACTCAAAATGTCTGTATCTAAATTTAAATTTTGACAATGTCCTGTGTTTGGCATATATCCGCACAATCTCTCTGAGTCCCAGTTACCTACTTACCAGGATGTTCTTTTGTGTTATCAGTTTGAAAGATTTCGTATAGGGCGACTCCGAGGCGACAACTATGAACCTAGGAGTAAAGAGGTTACAGAAATAGTTACAAAAAAGGTTGAAACTACTTTCAAAAAGTCATCTATTCGGATAGTTTCACACACCAGAGTTGTACAAATGCTCACCGCATACCATAAGAAATTTCTGACTCTTAAACAAATGTTTTTAAAGAACCCAATAGGTTTGAGCTCTAAAAGAGACGACTTTGTCTCTTCTGCCGGAAAATTATTTGACATCGCTGTTTATAAATGCATTTATTTTTCTTCTTGCACTTGTCCAAAGGAAAGGAAAGTTCCTATCAATGAACAACCATTTCTCTTGGACCAGAGAACCAGAAGAATTGGTAGCATTGGAAGTGTTGATCTACCTGAAACAAAAAGGATTACAAAGAAAAATGAACGTAAAGAAAAGCTTTCAAAACGTCATTCAACATCAACACTTACCAGAAAAGTATCAGCTAGAACACGTGACCATTCAGATCAGCCAGACTCTCATACAGACGACAACAATGTAGGTGCGTCGCACATGGATTCTTCCAAAAACGATGCTGATGATGAATTTTCTCTTCCATCCTCTAAAACCAAACAACACACTGCTTTAGCTGCCCAAAGATTTGGAGTAAGTGATAGAGCAGCGGCCTTGATTGTTTCATCTGATTTTCTGAATGCCAAAAAAGCAGGTTTGATAACAGAGGATCAGGCTAGCTTCGTCACTGATAAATGCAAGATTAGTCGGGCAAAAAAAGTGTTGGAGTTAAGCTCCAAAACACCGAAAGTATTGACTCTGTATATGGGCTGTATTTGGACGGCCGCAAAGACAATACACTTACACAAGTCAGCGAAGGTGAAAAGTACTACCGTGACACTGTTAAAGAGGAACATATTTCTCTTATAACGGAACCTGGTTGTCATTACTTTGGCCACGTCACCTCTCCTTCCGAGTCAGCTGAGGATAAGACGCAAGCTATATGGCAACATTTACAAGACAATTCAGTTGATGTGGAACATCTAGAAGTTGTCGGTGCTGATGGCACCAACACCATTCATTCGGAAACTAGAAGAAAGAATAGGTAGGCCATTACAGTGGGTTGGTTGTCTTCTACATTTCAACGAACTTCCATTTCGTGCTCTTTTCGAACACATAGATGGTGTCTCAAAGAGTCCAAATACATTCTCTGGCGACATAGGTAAACTGCTCCCTGATTGTGAGAAGTTGCCTGTTGACAAATTTGAAAGTTTTCCATCCTGCCAATTACCTTCTGATGTTATTAATCCGATCCAACTTAGCACAGACCAAGCGTATCTCTACAAAATATCAGAAGCTGTTATTTCCGGTCAATGTTCCTCAGATTTAGCGTCGATGCATCCAGGTAACATGTGCAAATCTCGCTGGCTCACCTGTGCAAATAGAATTCTGAGATTATACATTTCTATAGACAAACCAACAAAGGAAATAAAGATTTTGGTGAAGTACATACTTACAGTTTACTCACCTTTGTGGTTCTCAATAAGATTCAACAGTTCAATCAAAGATGGCTGCGCCATCTTTATGCTGCAATTCAAAGGTCGAGAAACTTACCTGCAAAATTTTGGTTATGGCACAGTCACAAAGAGATTATGAAGACAATCTGTTACATCCCGTCGACTTGAGGTTCTTGCAGCTATAAAAGCATTACAGAAATGGCGTATATACTTAAGAGATATTCAGTTTAAAGTAGTTAGCGATTGTAACGCTTTCGCTATGACAGTCAAAAAACAAGACGTACCAGACAGGATCATAAGGTGGGCAATGTACCTACAAGAATATAGTTATGTAGTTGAACATAGGTCAGGAACTCGCATGAGACACGCAAATGCTCGTGCATACTGTTTATTAGTAGAAGACTCGTTAAAGTTCAGGATAAGAGAGGCGCAAATGCAGGATAACTGGACAAGAGCAGTGCGAAAATTGTGGAAGTAGAATCATACGAAATTTTTTTTAAGAAATTACTTACTTTACAACGACTCTGTAACGGAATTGTTTGTAGTACCATCCAGTATGGAACAAGAAATTATAAAGTTAGCACATAGCCAGGGATATTTTGCAGCTAAAAGAACACAGGAGCTATTATTATATACCAAACTTGGGCAAAAAAGGCAAAATGTAGTAAATTCGTGTGCAGAGTGCATAGTAATAGATGCGAAAAGGGGTAAGAAAGAGGGCTTGTTGACACCAATCGATGAAACTTGTGAACCATTAGGTACTTACCATATTGACCATGTGGGTCCATTAACCGAAACACGGGAAAAGTATATTCATATTTTAGTCATAATAGACGCATTTTCGAAATGCGTTTGGTTGTACCCAACGAAATCAACCGGGGTGGAAGACGTAATCAATAAATTAGAGAAACAATCCTCAGTTTTCGGCAACCCGAAACGGATTGCAACGCACATGGGAGCGGCTTTTAAGTCAAAAGCGTTCAACGTGTACTGCACGAAGGAGGGCATACAAGACCTGTTGATTGCAACCGGTGTCCCGCGGGGCAACGGACAGGTAGAACGCGTTCACAGGACCGTTGTTCAAATGCTGTCTAAGAAATGTCAAAGTAACCCAACCCAGTGGTACAACCACGTCGCAAAAGTACAACAGATTTTAAATAACACTGCACCACGCAGTACGAAAATATCACCTTTTAGAATTCTTACAGGACTGAACATGCGAGTAGTAGATTACCCAGACTTACATGAAATTTTAAAAGATCTCGAAATAGGGAAATTGAATTTATAACGTGATTCATTAAGAAAGAGTACTCATGAAAATAAAGAAAAAATACAAAAAGAGAACTGTAAGACATTTAATCAAAAAGGAAGTATTTAGGACCGTACAGGGTAGTCGCCAAGCTAAACCTACACAGCTGGACCGATTTTGATGAAATTTTTTGTGTGTGTTCAAGGAGATTCGAGGACGGTTTAGATTCACAATTTTGTCCACTGAAAAATGTTTTTTAAATGAATTTTTCATTTGTAATTAATTGCTAATTTTGGAATGTTTTACATTGGATCCGATAAATTGCGCTACCATCGCAGTATTCAATATTCAAACCTTAAATTGGGGTAGACGTGCAATAAACAAAACGATGCCAAAGTAAAAGGCGACATCTGTAGACATGTTTTCATAATGTGGACAGAGTTGTTCGTTCTTAAGTAATAAATTGGGTGATTCAATACATCTATGGGTAGCTAAAACATTGCTAACTATTGGATGGGGTATCTTGACATGCAATTTAAAATTGCAAAAGATCTGGCATAAAAAAATAGCGGCATAACTGAAGTGTTGATAAAAAGGTCTATTAAAATTTGAGATATACAGAAATCATTTTTTTAGAAGCATTGCCCAGAGCAATGCCATATTTAAACGGGAACGATGAAGTACATACATATGTATGTATATGCATACAATTTCAAACTGATCCTTCCTGAAAAATAATAAAATTGCTTAATATTTGGAATGGTAGATTGGAATATAACTAAAGTCAAATACACAGTGCAATGAATTAAAACTGGCTCATTTATCATTCGATGAATAATATACTACGGGCACACCAAAAAGACTGATTCCATAACCTTCCCAGCCGATTTTTTCCCTTTCCACGATTGAGACCATTTCTTAATATGTAGTCCACTAGGCTGACAATCGATTGGACTCGATTGATTTAACTGATGCACAGCCCGAATTTAATAGTATTTTTACCCCAAAAACCAATTTTTCTTAACACACGAAATGCTTTTTGATTCATTTTTTGTAAACTAACACAAGTTGATTCACCAAAAATGCGATTATTCCTTAATTAATACTTATTATCTAACTAATAGAAATCATATAGATTGTATTAGTAGTACTACCTATGCATCAGCCACAGTAAAACGTGGGCGGGTCTTCTAGTAGTATGTATGTACATATATATTTTTTGCTTGTCTCTTTTTCAATTGACTACGCCCTTTCTTTACTTTGTTGCTGCACATATTTTGCAGAGAACGTCTATAATAGAGAAGGTTCACGGCGCGAAGAACGTAAAATATTTATCGCTAACTCGGTCGAGATGGAGGAGTTTCACCACTGCCAGCTCTGCACCAGAAATTTTAACATTTTGCTTGAACAGAGCTGCGCGTGGAATAAAAATTATGCTCAAAACTATTATATCTATTGCTCTAACAGACGTATGTTCGCTCTTTTGCTTATATTTTTATACGTTTATATGCAAACATGTGTATTCGTATGAATTCTTTTTGTGCATATTAATGAATACAATAAGAAAATAAATTTAATGACTTGTTGTTATTGTTTTATTGGTGTCTTCTGGGTTTTGGTGGGGCTTGATGTGACGATATAACTCCTCCCCCTTAGAGTAGAGCGATGGCCACAACGAAGTTGGTGGGGACAGAGTGGCTTCAGTGGGCTTAGGATAATACCGAATTATGGGGTTTTTCCATAACAGAGTTACACTAGTGATAGTTAAGGTGATGACTATCAAGGTTATTATCGTTATTATGTTTCTTCTTTGAATTGCATCCTTTCTTAATTTCATTGTATCATTTTTGTTGATGAAACTGTAATCTTTGATTTTCTCTAGGCTTAAAGTCTCTGTTACTGTTGTTATTTGCACTTTCTCTAGATTTGGTGGTGCTACGAAGATTGTGTCCCAATGGACTGAAGGGTTGTCTTTATATGTTGTTCCCGCTATCGTGACGGTACAATTCGTCTAGTGGAGAAGGGAGGTTCCTTCAATTGTGAAGTTTTGCCCACAATCAGAGGTTATCGGTAGTCCCTTTACGTTGATAACCATTATATAATTATCTTCCGGTTGGAATATATTCGATGTGGGCCCCACATCGTTCACAGGACATATTGGTGTTTTATTATTCAAGATTCTACCGATACAAGTTGAATTATTGGTGCTTTCGAAGTCAGTTGACCTCTTGCAGTAATACAAGTTCTCAATTTTTGGGCAAATCTTTGTTAAGTACTGGAGCTCGTGGTTATTGTAACTTACGTATGGTTTTGTTTTAATTACTTTCTATTTTACTATTTTACTTTACTATTAGTTGTTTTTGCTGAGAGTTTTTCTAAAAATTTTGTAATGCTTTGCTGATTGTTATTTATATGCTCTGTCAAATTTTTAAACTTCTGTATCATTTGTATATTCAAACTTTTTTGATTTTCTTCTATTATTTTTGAATTTAATATTGTGTCCTGGAGTTCTTGTATTTGTTTATTTATAGTCATAGCGTCATTTGCGTCCATGTTCCCAGTTACATATTTTATTACAGGGCCTAAGTCATTGAATAGTCCTCGTTTTGTACGTTTATATGGATTTAATGTTTGTAGTTTGTTTTCGAGTCCCTTAAGTTTCAGCTTACAAATTTTAGCAGCATCTTTTAGAAGGCTATTTTTTTCAAATTTGTCTACGATAGTAATTAATTTTGAAGTTTGCGAATTATAATTGTCCAAGTCTATTATATGAATGAAATTGAAATAACTTTCAATCGTTCTCGCGTCTCCAATCTTCAGGGCTATCATATTCTGATCTTTGTCAAAATTTTGTATTTCCAAGACTTGTCCATAAGCAAAGACTATTCTAAAGGTAAATAATTGTTTATTATTTTCTTGGTCTCAGTTTAATTTTTGATTTGTGTAATTTTTTGTCTTTAGTAGTTTGTAAAGTAACGGCATTCTTTGAATACTTTATGTTTTGAGAATCGTACAGTTATTTTGTTTCTCCTACATTCTTTTATATATATATCCTCTTCTTTGTTCCTACACTCTGGAGGTTTCCTCGATTTATTAAGACGACAAGTTATAAACATCTCATCTAATATCTCTTCGTGATCTAATTCCATTTTTTTGGATTTTCTGGTTGTCATTATAATTCTGTATATTTCAGTTAAGGTTGAATGAAGTCGTTCTACTGGAGAGCTGCTACTGGATTGTTGAAATGATGTGAAGTGAAGTATAATTTCATATTGTCTACAAAAATCTTTAAAAATGTTAGATGTAAATTCGGTACCCTGATCACAAACAATTTTCTTAGGTATTCCCGCAAGGTTCATAAATGTTTTTAAGGCTTTGAGCACACAAACGCTTGTTCTTGATGGTAATGTATAGCCTGTCGCATATTTAGAAAATTTATCGATGATGGTCAAAATACATTTACTATTTATAGTATATATGTCAATGTGCAAAATTTAAAGAGGTTCGTTTGGTGTTTCTGTAACTTGGAATTCAAATTTTGGTGGGTGTCTGTTGTACTTGAGTGTATTGCAAATTTCACAATTATTTAAAGTTTTATTTATTATAGATTGCATAAGAGGAAAATAATATTGTCTCTTTAAGTATTCATAAATTTCGGTAATTCCTTTATGGTTCCTATTTTCGTGACAACTTCTTTATGATTGTCAGTTACATCTGATAGGATTTTAGTGTATCGGACGATACGAAGTTGTTTTCCATTTGAAAAGTATTTTGAGTATATCAGATAATAGTTCTGAAAGTTGGTTCATCGGAGAAGATGCCAGTTAATTTACCTGAGGGTATAAAATTTTTTAAAATCTGAACTATTGTGTCTTGAGAAAATTTTTTTTTCTTATAGTTCTACGTTGTTTGTTTCTAAAGATGGTTGCAACAGTCATACTGGGTTTTTTGTCAGATCTTTCTAATAAAAGTTGCAAGTTAAATTCATTTAAAGGTTTTTCTGAAATTGGTATGCCATCATTCACATTTTTCTTACGTGAATGTATTGTAGACAGTTCTTCCGAATCACACACATTTATATCAGCGGTTTATCATGGTCTAATTTTATTCTGCTCAATGCATCTGCGTTACTGTTCAATTTTCCTTTTTTGTATACGATCTCGTAGTCACACTCTTCCAACTTCGGGCACCATCTCAACAATTTCGAATTGGGCTCCTTGAGACTCATTGACAGACATTGGTCTGTGGTCAGTAATTATTTTAAATTTACGACCGAAGAGATATGGGCGGAAATATTTGGTTGCCCACACTATGGCTAAAAGCTCTTTCTCAATAGTGGAAAAGTTAATCTCACTCTCAGAAAGAGTCCTACTTGCGTAGCAAATAGATTTGTCACTACCTATGTGACCTTGAGAAAGAACTGCTCCAAGCGCAATGTTACTTGCGTCTGTTGTGAGTAAAAATGGCTTTGTGAAATCAGGGTATTGCAGTATTGGATCGTTCATTAAAATGTTCTTGCATGTTTCGAAAGCTTTTAGATATCTGGCGTTTAATGTTATGCTTCTGCCATTTTTTAAGCATTCTGTCATTGGTTTTGCAAGTCTTGTCAGGTTCGGGATAAACTTCGTATAATAACTAAGTAGGCCTATGAACGATTTTATTTCACGATTAGTTCGTGGTATTGGAAATTTCTGGATGGCTTCTATTTTTGTCGGATCCGGTTTTATGCCTTCCGTCGTAACTACGTGTCCTAAAAAGCAATTTCTTTTCACATAAACTCTGATTTGTTCATCTGGACCTTAAAATTTGAACATTTTAACTTTAGAAAGACTTTTTCTAGATTCTCAATATGTTCAGGAGGCACGTCGAAAATATAATAATGTCATCTAAATACACTAGACAGATTTTTCCAACCAAATCATTTAGGACATTATCCATAACCCTCTGAAAAGTTGAGGGTGCGCTTTTTAAGCCAAAAGGCATTCTTACGTATTCGTAGTGACCCCCTTCCACAGGCTGTTTTTGATATGTCCCGTGGATCCATTTCAATTTGATGGAAGCCTCTTGCCAAGTCCAAAGTCGAAAAGTAAAGGCATTTGCCCAGTTTACCCAAGATCTCAGATATGTTCGGGAGTGGGTACCTGTCCGAGACGGTTTTCTCGTTCAACTTCCTGTAGTCAATGACCAGTCTCCATTTCGTCTTCCCCGATGCGTCCTTCTTTTTTTGAACATTCCATACTGGAGAGCACCATGGGGAAAAACTCGGCCTAATAATCCCTTGCTCTAACATCTCTGATATCTGTCTCCGAACTTCCTCTTTGTGAACGAAAGGATACCTGTAAGATTTAGTATGAATAGGAATATCGTCCGTCGTCCTAATTCTGTGTTTTATTTCATTTGCAAACGTCAACTTTTCATCCTCTCTATAAAAGATATCACTATATTTAGTACATAGTTTCAAAAGTTTATGCTTTTCTTCGCCATTCAGATGTTTCATTCGGAGTAAGTCAGATAAATTTGCAATTCTTTCACTGTTTGATTTGTAATGCATATTAAAGTTATTAGATTCAGTTTTCTGAATCATACGAACTTGTTTTCAGGGTTTGCTCTAGGAAAAATGTTTGGTCATTCCCCGTGGGATTAACTACTTCTATTGTACTAAACCAGTCTTTCGCAAAGTATATGCCTTGAGAAATAAATAAGCACTTGTCCAAAGTTATTGTATTTATCATAATATCTCCTTCCTTAGAATCAACTGGCAGTTTTACGATTTGTTTCGAATTTGCCTCTAATGTGAATTTATCAGAGGAAAAATTTGGTTTCATTTTAAGAGGTATTGTAATATTATTTGTAATTAGTATTTTATTTTCAAGATCAATTTTAGCTTTAATTTTTGTCAGCAAATATAAGCCTAACAGTCCGTCAAAATAATCATGGAATTTAAAAACTGAGAATGTAAGAGTTCCTGTTTTCCTAATTTCTTTGAAAATAAGTATTGTCACTTGCTTGTCAATTATATATTTATGTAAGATGGTAGATATAGTTATTGGAATACATTTCTTGATATCTAAGGGATTTATAAATTCCGGGTTTATAAATGAAGAAGAAGCTCCGGTATCTATTAGGAATCTTAATTGTCTGCCAAATGGAGAGCTTATACTGATATAGGGTAAAATACTACCATGTTTATTGCAGTCTATATATCCTGTTTGTTTCTTGAGGCTAACTGTAAAAAATCCTGATTATCGTCAATATTGTAATTTTCATATTGGTCCAGGTTTATCTTGTTAGCGTGGTCAAGACATGGAATAGAGCTTTCATTTCGAAGACTTCTAAATTCGTTAATATTATTCATTTCATTCCTATTTATTATCCTACTAAATTGAGTGCTTGGGCCAGTTTTAACCTTCATCTGCTCCTAAAAATAACTTACATTGTCTACCCTCATGCGTCGTTTTCGACGCATATGTACTTCCCATTGTTTTTGGTGGAAAATTGAAAACATGGACGACGAAAACCAACATTAATTTTGTCGTTTTTATTTGCTTAACTAATTTAATTTAATTTTTTTCCAAACTTAAATTAACTTATTTTCTATGCACTTGACGCATACGTTTCGGTTGTGTATGTTTTTGCATGTACCTTTTGAACAAAAGCAACAAATTGTAGGATGCATGTTATTTTTTGAAGCAAAATTACTTTACAAACACATCGCACATCTTTGCTTTCCTTTAATTTGTGGAGGAACGCTTTTTGATCTTTGCGATGCATTTGATGAAGATGCCATATCGAGCAAATTCGCGGATGAACTTGACCTCGGCTTTCCCGTTCTACATGTCATAAATGGTCCAGCAAGTGATAATCCTAGCTCCCGTAGAAAGTTCTTTCTTATTGTGGTTTTTTGTGTAGTCTGCCAATTAGGATTAATTTCCTTGAAAATGATTAACGCATTCAAAGCCGATATGTCAATTATATTAGCAAACACAGCCATCGGCCATCTATTGGTTTTCCTCTTGCAACTGTAGCAGGAAAGCATCTTATCAACCGTATCGACACCGCCTATTTTGAATGAAACAAGCAAATAGGCGAATATAAACAAGTAAATCGGAACTCATCTATAACAAACCTTTAGTTTTGTTATAACAATTTATAATTGTTGGTAGCTTTTTAACTCCGGGCTCGATTTCTTTAGAGTTATGCAAAGTGCTTATTATTTTTTCTACCAACATATGAAACAAGCGTTGTGTTGCTTGTGAATGCAAATGTTGAATGGTACAAAGGTAGTTTTTTGCAATTCAGAAGGTTTGGCGGAATAGATCTCTTATTTTCCTCATAGTTCCCACCATCGTGACACCTTTTGTTAGCAATTCCTGGCCGAGACCGTGTGAAGAAAAAAAATTATCCATTGTCACGTTGTGTCCCTTCAACCCACGAACCAAATCCAAAACAACACGTTGACCCTGATTTTTTTCACATGAGCTTGCACCGACTGGTTTACCCAAGTAGGACTGAATTTTCCAAATATAGCAAGCCTCAGAACAGACGCACAACCAAAACTTAATTCCATATTTCTCTGGTTTCGAAGGCATATATTGACGAAATTTGCTTCGACCCCTGATACCCAGCAGCTGTTCATCTACGGTAACACATTCATGGTTTCTAAATACGCAGCGCTATTTTACCTATATACACCAGCTAAAATCAATATACCGATATAAGCTTGCAACAGACTGGAATCAATTCGCATGAATTCGTCGCCATACTTAGCTTTGGCAAATGCATTTGTATGCTTTAGAATTATGTTTTCTAGGTGTGGAGGCAAAAATAGGAGAAAAGAATCTTTTATGTCGTTGACACGGGCTTTTGCAAATCGAGTGACGCCAGGCGAAAGACTGACAACATTCTCATTCCTAAATCTACCACTTTGCGGCTTAAATGGTTCTGGCTGCCATATTGTACCATCATTTGATACGTACAATGAATCGGTATTTGCAGTGTAACCATGACTATCGTTAGCATCAGTTGTTGGAATATAATCCCCACCACCAGAATCACTATCACTTGAAGAGTTATCACTTTCATTAGCTTTTGACCCTTCTGGCACATACACTTCATCATTAGCATCAGAAAAACTGCAATTATCTTCTGCTTCACTTTCATTTAGAAAAACTAATATTTCTTCACTTGACAAATAATTTGGTTGGCACATATTGATTTTTTTCTTTTAGATCTCTTTTATGTATAAATTAATCACAAATAACTTCATCACTTGCAAAAAACCCAATAACTCGCGAAACGAACAATGACAAATTAGTTTCCCGCCAAAAAACAGATGTTTTCTCATATGCGTCGAAAACGACGCAAGAGGGTAGCCAACGTAATTTTTTTAACACAATCCACAAAAAAAAAACTTGTGGAACGAAAAACAGTTTAAACAAAGAAAATTAATGTTATTAACAAAGTCGAGAAATTCAGTTGACTTCTTGCCGCCCCTTTTCATAAAAATTAAAAAAATGTATTGCTTTTGCGTCGTTTTCGACGCGAAGAGCAGATAAAGGTTAAATTTGTTTGTGCCCTTTTCAAATTTCTAAAATCAACTACCGGTATACATACGTTCTGGTGGGGGCTGTGATTGTCTCCAATTTGTTTGTCTCGAAAAATTATCGAAGCGTTGGCTTTGTTTAAAATTTGAAAAATTCTCGCGGTGTACTTCGGAATTTTGTGGTAACAAATTACGATTCTGATTGTTTGAATTTGGCTCAAAATTATTGTTATTAACATAGTAAGGTTTGGTTGAAAAATTAGAATATCTTTTAGGTTGGTAATAATTTTCTTGTCTTGGTGCATTATTTACAAAATTTTGTGGATATGGATTATATTGGTAATTTGGTCTCCAATGAGGATATTTGGGTTTATTCAAATTGGACCTAATATAATGAATATTCTGTTCTCTGATGCAGTAGTCAAGGGCAATCGGCAATGATTCTGGTCTCATTGCTCTAATCGTAGATCCCCTAGGTTCCCGTAAACCCGTCAAAAATGAGTTTAGGCACATTTCAGAAAATAGATTTCTCTTTGCATTAATTACATTAGTGTCGGACTCATGGATAGATAAATTATTAGACAAGGCTGATTGGATTTCCATTATTTCGCTGTAAAATTTTTCAATCGGTTTGCCGTATTGTTTTAAACAATGAATACCTCTAATTAGGGATGTTTCTGTTCTTTTATCTGAATAATGCGATATCAAGTTTCCTCTGATCTCATCCCAATTGAGGGATGTGCCATACATGTTTAAGACTTCGTTGGCTTGACCATCTATTTTTTTTCTTATGGCCCTCAAGAGAATTAGTCCATGAGGATTGTTATCTTTTTTTCTAATAAGATACATATATCGACGCAGATTTTTGTGAGCACGGAAAAATATTTTAGAATTGACAAATATTATAAATCGACAACAGCTATGGTGCCACTTTTCTCACTTCTTTCTGTGAAGAAACATCAGAAAGTTGTTCAGTTTATGATTTTTAGCTTTTGCCATTGCGACGCATCGTCGCGAAAAGCCGCTTGTGGGCAAACGCATGCTCGGGGAGATGTGAAGATGGTCGCTTTTATGAATGAAGCGAGTTTGCTTGTTGAAAGTGCGCTTGCGTTCATGAATGAAATTGTTCTTGCTGTAAGATTTACTACATTTGGCTGCCATATTGACTTGTGACGCCGCTGATGCTATTTCAGACATTTGTTGTTTTTGTAGAACAATATTTGTAATTTTTGCGGATGACATATCTACATGTGAACGCATATAATGGGTTGTATGTTTTGTATGCATTATTTGTGTGGGAATGTCATACGAACATATTTACATGTGTACGCATATATGTAAGTACATATGTATACATATGTACGGACACACTGCAAAAACCTGTACCAATGAGGACAGGTCCAGACTCTGCAGGAGATGTGGCGAAGGGGAGCACCAGGCAAAGGATTGCAATAACAAACCAAAATGTTTGCTCTGCTTGAAAGCAGGTACAAAAGAAATTGAGCACTTTACAGGATGCGTCAGGTGCCCAATATACAAGAAAGCAGCTCAACAGGTCACATGAGGTTCTTACAACTGAACGCAAACCATTGCCAAGCGGCACACGACTTATTAAAACAGTCAGTTGTCGAAAAGCAAATTGATGTCGTTCTGCTAAGCGAACCATACAAAATCGGACAAGGTGTAACCTGGATAAGTGACACTCGAAAGAAAGCGGCTATATGGAAATGTAATCCCAATTTTCCGCAGCTGGAATCGCCTTTCTCTTCAGATGGTTTTGTTCAAACAACTATCAATAATAATAATATATACAGCTGCTACTTACCTCCTAGCCTTAGCGACGAAGGATACAGGCGTATTATCGACAACCTAGTGGTCGATGCCAGATGCAAAACCAAAGTGAAAATAGCTGGTGATTTTAATGCCTGGGCTATCGAATGGGGATGCAAAAGAACCAACAGTAGAGGAAAAACCTTACTAGAAGCCTTTGCTTCTCTCGATCTGGAGGTTTTAAATGTTGACAATCAATGCACATTTAACAAAGGTGGCCGACAATCGGTGATTGATTTAACATTTGTTCACTCGAGCTTAGTTCGCAGATCTCACTGGAAAATCAGTGACCATTACACTTTTAGCGATCAAAAAAAAGGAACTGACGACTCAAAACATTCGACCCAGACCTCTTTGAAGAAGCCTTCCGACCAACTACCCTTCCCGACAACCTGTTGTCGGCTAACAAAGCTGCTCACTCGATTATGAATAATATTAAGAGCGCGTGCGACGCTTCAATGTCCGAGCTATCTCGACGCAAACACCGCCCCCCAGTATATTGGTGGAGCGAGACAATCGCAAAATTACATAAGGAATGCCAGCAAGCAAGACGCTTGTACCAAAGGTCACGTGGTACATTCGAATTCACCACCCTCCAAAACCACTTCAAGGACAAAAGAAAATTGCTAAAACAGGCAATTAAAAAAAGTAAGCAGGAATGTTTCCTTAAACTGTGCGACGATGTTGAAAACAACGCTTGGGGACTCGCTTATAAAAAGGTAATGGGAAAACTCCGCACTGGCGGACAAATGCCAACCTCCCCCTCAATAATTGAGAGAATAGTTACGGTACTCTTCCCTACCCGACCCCCACTCCATCACGAGACTGTGAGAGTTCCACAAATCCTGGATATACCAGCTGTTTCGAATGAAGAAGTCCGAGAAGCCTGCAAACGATTAAACCTATCTAAAGCCCCGGGACCAGATGGAATTCCGAATGTAGCGCTAAAAACGGCGATTGCCAGAAACATAGGCCCCTTTCGAACCATGTATAATATATGTATCCAACAAGGCCGCTTTCCCACCATTTGGAAAAGGCAATATCTGATACTACTGCCGAAACCTAATAAATCAATGTCAGAACCGTCCCACTTCCGGCCCATCTGCATGTTATACTCCGCTGGAAAGGTTCTGGAGCGGATCATATACCAACGGCTAAATAAGGCAATTGAATATGCCGGTGGACTATCCCCAAATCAATTCGGATTCAGAAAGGCAAGATCCACAACTGCAGCGGTAACCCTAGTAAAGACCCTGGCTGAACGAGCTATAAGTGGGAAAAGATGGAAAGGAGGCACAATACAGTACTGTATGGTTGTAACGCTGGATGTAAAGAATACCTTTAACTCGGCATCCTGGCATAGTATATTGAGTGCACTAAAAAGCTTCTCCGTGCCTCTATACCTTTACAACATTATAGTAAGCTATTTCGAGAATAGAACATTGAGCTACAAGACAAACGAAGGCTCCAAAAATATAAAGTCACCGGAGGAGTACCCCAGGGATCTGTACTCGGGCCGCTACTCTGGAACATCATGTACGATGAAGTACTGCGATTGAAGGTACCTAAAAACGTACACATCATTGGGTTCGCAGACGATATCGCTGTTGTGGTTATAGCAAAGCACATTCACGATATAGTTACGATTACCAACAGGACAATAGCGTTAATAAGCGATTGGCTCGAAAATAACGGACTGAGCCTAGCGGAGAGCAAGACCGAGGCGGTACTCATTACTGGCAGAAAAGTTCGGGAAGTTGCCACGTTCAGTACAAAGGGGGTAAGCATCACTACAAAACCTGCAATCAAATACTTGGGAATTATTCTTGATGCAAGGATGTCCTTTAAGGAACACTTAGCGTACACATGCGACAAAGCGACAAAAGTGTGCAGAGCCTTGACCCGGTTGATGCTAAATACCCGCGGTCCAAAGAAAAATAGAAGACGACTATTAGCTGGTGTATTAAAGTCAGTCGCGCTGTACGGCCGCGGCGCCCAGATATGGGGAAAAGCCCTACAAATAAAATCCTATCGCCGTGGCCTTTTTTCTATATATGTCACTTGCGCGCTAAGAGTATGCTCTGCGTTCCGCACAGTATCGGAAGATGCTGCCCTAATAATTTCGGGCCTACACCCTTTAGACCTCTTGGCCAAAGAAATTCAATGCCTTACAAATGACAGGTTACCACATAATACAATAAAAGAAATTGCAAGGGCAGAGACGGTGAATCACTGGCAAAAACGCTGGGAGGAAAGCGAAAACGGACGGTGGACATTCCGACTGATCCCCAACGTGGAATCATGGCTAAACAGACCGCACGGTGAAGTAGATTTCCATCTAACTCAAATCCTCACAGGACATGGCTGCTTCAAAGCGTATTTGAAAAGATTCGGACACGAAAATAACGACATATGCTATTATTGCGGAGGCGATACCGTCGAAAATGTAGAACACATATTCTTCTATTGCCCCAAATATAATCTTGAGAGGCAACACTTAAAAAATGCGTTCGGTATAGACCCAACTCCTGATGACTTGGTTAACCAAATGGTCGAATCAGTTGAGAAGTGGAAAGCTGCTTACGAAGTGGCAGCCAGGGTAATGAAATCCCAACGTGCTAGCGAACAGCGGAGGAGAAGAGAGCTATTAAATGTAACGAACAACCACGACCCAAACACACTAACTTTGACGTGACGAAGAGGGTTGGCGACGAACAATGTACAAGGGGGGTTATCAGACCAACAGAGGTGGGGCCAATTTGACCATCACGTACGCATGAGTGTCACTCAACCATCCTCCCGACGTAATACTCGACGGTGGTACCGGGGGAACGGTACAGGACGGTAGGAGGTTTAGTTCGGATTGGAGTTCCACACTGACATGGGGTCCAGGCTTTCGATGCTTCCTCCTCGTAAAAAAAAAAAAATAAAATAAAAAATAAATAAAAACAAGTAAGGAAGGGCTAAGTTCGGATGTCACCGAACATTTTATACTCTCGCATGGTAAAGTGATAATCGAGATTTCATAATACGTCATTTTTCAAATACCGTATTTTTGTAAAGTTTTATTCCGCTATCATCATTGGTTCCTAATGTTTATACTCGTATTATACAGAGAAGGCATCAGATGGAATTCAAAATAGCTTTATATTGGAAGAAGGCGTGGTTGTGAACCGATTTCACCCATATTTCGTACATGTCATCAGGGTGTTAAGAAAATATTATATACCGTATTTCATTGAAATCGGTCTAGTAGCTCCTGAGATATGGTTCTTGGTCCATAAGTGGGCGGCGCCACGCCCATTCTCAATTTAAAAAAAAAAAGGCTGGGTGCAGCTTCCTTCCGCCACTTCTTCCGTAAAATTTAGTGTTTCTGACGTTTTTTGTTAGTCGGTTAACGCACTTTTAGTGATTTTGAACATAACCTTTGTATGGGAGGTGGGCGTGGTTATTATCCGATTTCTTCCATTTTTGAACTGTATATGGAAATGCCTGAAGAAAACGACGTTGTAGACTTTGGTTGAAATAGCTATAGTAGTTTCCGAGATATGTACAAAAAACTTAGTAGGGGGCGGGGCCACGCCCACTTTTCCAAAACAATTGCGTCCAAATATGTCCCTCCCTAATGCGATCCTTTGTGCCAAATTTCACTTTAATATCTTTATTTATAGCTTAGTTATGACACTTTATAGGTTTTCGGTTTCCGCCATTTTGTGGGCGTGGCAGTGGGCCGATTTTGCCCATCTTCGAACTTAACCTTCTTATGGAGCCAAGGAATACGTGTACCAAGTTTCATCATGATATCTCAATTTTTACTCAAGTTACAGCTTGCACGGACGGACGGACAGACGGACAGACGGACAGACGGACGGACGGACAGACAGACATCCGGATTTCGACTCTACTCGTCGCCCTGATCACTTTGGTATATATAACCCTATATCTGACTCTTTTAGTTTTAGGACTTACAAACAACCGTTATGTGAACAAAACTATAATACTCTCGTTAGCAACATTGTTGCGAGAGTATAAAAAAAAATATGTATGATGCCATTTAAAACGATTGTTGTTTTTTTAAAGCAATGTTTGTAGTTTTTGGGGGTGACATATTTGCATGTGTACGCATATGTATGCAAGTGTATAGGTTTGTGTATGCTTTATTTGTGTACTAATGTCATACGCACATATTTATGTATGTATGTATGTATGTGCAGATGAGCAGCGAGCTCATGTTATTATTGATAAGAGATAATATGATTTAAATTCGCGAAAGCGAACATAAACACATATGGTCATGATACATGTGAATATAAGTTTTGAATGATAAAATATACGATTAATGTTCATTTATCACTATTGTAATATATTTAATTTTTTAAATAATATTATGATAGTTTGTTATATAAATATGTAAGTATGAATATATCTAATACAAAAAACAATTAAAAATAGGCTTTATTTTTACATTAACTACGAATATTGCTCTGAAATAGTAATTTAATTTAAATGTTTTCAATTGAACATGTATGTATTCATTAATATGCACAAAAAGAATTCATACGAATACACATGTTTGCATATAAACGTATAAAAAAAAGCAAACGAGCGAACATACATACGTCTGTTAGAGCTATATATATATAATAGTTTTGAGCATAATTTTTATTCCACGCGCAGCTCTGTTCAAGCAAAATGTTAAAATTTCTGGTGCAGAGCTGGCAGTGGTGAAACTCCTCCTTTTGTTCACGTTATTTTGGTGATTTTGCACGCACTTGTACATACATATGTACATATGTATGTTCTAATATGGTAAGTAAGCGGGATAAGTATCTTTATACCCTGAACAGGGTATATTAAGTTTGTCACGAAGTTTGTAACACCCAGAAGGAATTGTCGGAGACCCTATAAAGTATATATGTATATAAATGATCAGTATGTCGAGCTGAGTCGATTTAGCCATGTCCGTCTGTCTGTCGGTCCGTCTGTCTGTCTGTATATATACAAACTAGTCCCTCAGATTTTATACCCTGAACAGGGTATATTAAGTTTGTCACGAAGTTTGTAACACCCATAAGGAATCGTCGGAGACCCCATAAAGTATATATATAAATGATCAGTATGTCGAGCTGATTCGATTTAGCCATGTCCGTCTGCCTGTCTGTCTGTCTGTCCGTCTGTCCGTCTGTCTGTATATATACGAACTAGTCTCTCAGTTTTTAAGATATCGTTTTGAAATTTTGCAAACGTCATTTTCTCTTCAAGAAGCTGCTCATTTGTCGGAACGGACCACTATAATATATAGCTGCCATACAAACTGAACGATCGGAATCAAATGCTTGTATGGAAGACTTTCACATATGACAAGATATATTCACGAAATTTGGTATATGTTATTTTCTATGGCAACAATATAATCTCCGGAGAATTTGTTCAGATCGGTTAACTATAGCATATAGCTGCCATACAAACTGAACGATCGGAATCAAGTTCTTGTATGCACAACTTTCACATTTGACAAGATATATTCACGAAATTTGATATATGTTATTTTCTAAGACAACAACGTAGTCTCCGAAGAAATTGTTCAGATCGGTTAACTATAGCATATAGCTGCCATACAAACTGAACGATCGGAATCAAGTTCTTGTATGGACAACTTTCACATTTGACAAGATATATTCACGAAATTTGATATATGTTATTTTCTAAGGCAACAATGTAATCTCCGAAGAAATTGTTCAGATCGGTTAACCATAGCATATAGCTGCCATATAAATTGAACGATCGGAATCAAGTTCTTGTATGGACAACTTTCACATTTGACAAGATAAATTCACGAAATTTGGTATATGTTATTTTTTAAGGCAACAATGTAATCTCTAGAAAACTTGTTTAGAACGGATTACTATAGCATATAGCTTCCATACAAACTGAACACATAGTTACTAACAGAAATGCACCTGTGAAGGGTATTTAGCTTCGGTGCCACCTAAGTTAACGTTTTTTCTTGTTAAGATATCGTTTTGAAATTTTGCAAACGTCATTTTCTCTTCAAGAAGCTGCTCATTTGTCGGAAAGGCCGATATCGGACCACTATAACATATAGCTGTCATACAAACTGAACGATCGGAATCAAATGCTTGTATGGAAAACTTTCACATTTGACAAGATATATTCACGAAATTTGGTATATATTATTTTCTAAAGCAATAATGTAATCTCCGAAGAAAATGTTCAGATCGGTTGACTATAGCATATAGCTGCCATACAAACTGAACGATCGGAATCAAGTTCTTGTATGGACAACTTTCACATTTGACAAGACATATTCACGAAATTTGGTATATATTATTTCCTAAAGCAACAATGTAATCTCCGAAGAAATTGATCAGATCGGTTGACTATAGCATATAGCTTCCATACAAACTGAACACATAGTTACTAACAGAAATGCACCTGTGAAGGATATTTAGCTTCGATGCAACCGAAGTTAACGTTTTTTCTTGTGTTTTCTTAATTTTGCATATACAAGTATGTACAGTGAATCACAGTAAAAGTGAGCCACCTGTTATTCAAAAACATAGACTCAAATTATTAATTAACAACCTTGACGGCACCCTTTATTTTTTGCTTAGTTTGTAAATCGAGCCTATTTACACTATCCAACTGTAAATTTTTCTTGTTGTAGTAGTTCGAAAAGCTTCAAAAAACGACAACAACTGCGTAAGTGCGCGTACAGTCAAAGTGAGCCATGTAATTTTGTTGTTTTTTAAGTAGCGGTACTTTTTTATATTGAAATTGTATTTTTGCATAAAACTGCTTGTTTTATGTAATTATTAGTACATACATACATATGTACGCATGTATCTACATATATGTTTTTCGTTTCAGCAACCACACTGCACGTCTCTTCTGCTTTATTTCTTTTCGAATTTTGGTAGTACAGGTACATAAGTGAGTAGATGCACAAATTTTAAGCACACATTCTTTGACACGTACATACATACATATGTACGTACGTATGTACATATTTAATTTTGTATATGAATATTTTTATAGGTAATTTTTTTAATGTTATCACTTCTTTTGTTCCTTTTTTAAAGATTTGCCGCTGTACATATCACTTCACTCACTCGAATGTACATACATTCTTATATATTCTTATATACATATTTATGTATTTTATGTACATTCTTATGTACGTACATATAAAATTAGGTATGTATTTAAATTTCTTTTTCCGCTTATATAGGGATCACTGCCCTTTTAAAGGAACAACTTCACTTTATTATATACACTTAGTATGTAGGTAAGTATAACTTTTTGTGTATATGCATTTTGCTTTTTCAGCATTTTTTTAACGTGTTTGAATATAGGTAGGTAGGAGTGCAGCCCTATCGGGCTCAATTAGCACTTGATGTGCCATTTTGAATATATAACACAAGTTTATATTTATTTTCTTTATTTTTCACTCAGTCGAAAGCCGAAAACCGAGATGCACTATTAATTGTTTAACACTTTTCAAGTGTATTTTAGTTTTAATTTTTTAATTACTCATTGGTCCCTGCTCGGGCGCCGTAAAAAATCTCAAGTAAGATGCGAAAAAGGTAAGGGATGCGCGATTTTTAAATTAAAACTCCAATTACGTGTCGCCAAAAATTTGGTAAATTACTCCGGTAACGAAAAAGTGTGCTTGTGGTTCATCGGTTCACTTAAGAGAGACTTAATTATTTCACTAAAACTAACGGCTTAAACTAGTGGTAATGCAAATATGGCTTAAAAAAGGGGGAAGTATAATAATATTAAACTTTCGTTAAAGTTAAGGATATTTTAGTATTCTTCTTCTTAATTGGCGTAGACACCGCTTACGCGATTATAGCCGAGTTAACAACAGCGCGCCAGTCGTTTCTTCTTTTCGCTACGTTTCGCCAATTGGATATTCCAAGCGTAGCCAGGTCCTTCTCCACTTGGTCCTTCCAACGGAGTGGAGGTCTTCCTCTTCCTCTGCTTCCCCCGGCGGGTACTGCGTCGAATACTTTCAGAGCTGGAGTGTTTTCATCCATCCGGACAACATGACCTAGCCAGCGTAGCCGCTGTCTTTTAATTCGCTGAACTATGTTAATGTCATCGTATATCTCGTACAGCTCATCGTTCCATCGAATGCGATATTCGCCGTGGCCAACGCGCAAAGGACCATAAATCTTTCGCAGAACTTTTCTCTCAAAAACTCGCAACGTCGACTCATCAGTTGTTGACATCGTCCAAGCCTCTGCACCGTATAGCAGGACGGGAATTATGAGTGACTTATAGAGTTTGGTTTTTGTTTGTCGAGAGAGGACTTTGCTTCTCAATTGCCTACTCAGTCCGAAGTAGCACTTGTTGGCAAGAGTTATCCTGCGTTGGATTTCTAGGCTGACATTGTTGGTGGTGTTTACGCTGGTTCCAAGATAGACGAAATTATCTACAACTTCAAAGTTATGACTGTCAACAGTGACGTGAGTGCCAAGTCGCGAGTGCGACGACTGTTTGTTTGATGACAGGAGATATTTCGTCTTGCCCTCGTTCACTGCCAGACCCATTTCTTTTGCTTCCTTGTCCAGTCTGGAGAAAGCAGAACTAACGGCGCGGGTATTGAGGCCGATGATATCAATATCATCGGCATACGCCAGCAGCTGTACACTCTTATAAAAGATGGTACCTTCTCTATTTAGTTCTGCAGCTCGAACTATTTTCTCCAGAAGCAGGTTGAAGAAGTCGCACGATAGGGAGTCGCCTTGTCTGAAACCTCGTTTGGTATCGAACGGCTCGGAGAGGTCCTTCCCGATTCTGACGGAGCTTTTCGTGTTACTCAACGTCAGTTTACACAGTCGTATTAGTTTTGCGGGGATACCAAATTCAGACATCGCGGCATAAAGGCAGCTCCTTTTCGTGCTGTCACGGGTCTTTTCCAAGATTTGGCGCATGGTGAATATCTGGTCGGTTGTTGATTTTCCAGGTGTAAAACCACACTGATAAGGTCCAATCAGCTTGTTGACGGTGGGCTTTAATTTTTCACACAATACGCTCGATAGAACCTTATATGCGATGTTGAGGAGGCTAATCCCACGGTAGTTGGCGCAGATTGTGGGGTCTCCTTTTTTATGGATTGGGCATAGCACACTTAAATTCCAATCGTTGGGCATGCTTTCGTCCGACCATATTTTACAAAGAAGCTGATGCATGCTCCTTATCAGTTCTTCGCCGCCGTGTTTGAATAGCTCGGCCGGCAATCCGTCGGCCGCTGCCGCTTTGTTGTTCTTCAAGCGGGCAATTGCTATTCGAACTTCTTCATGGTCGGGTAATGGAACGTCTGCTCCATCGTCATTGATTGGGGAATCGGGTTCGCCTTCTCCTGGTGTTGTGCATTCGCTGCCATTCAGGAGGTTGGGGAAATGTTCCCTCCATAATTTAAGTATGCTCTGGGCATCGGTGACTAGATCACCTTTGGGGGTTCTACAAGAGTATGCTCCGGTCTTGAAACCTTCTGTAAGCCGCCGCATTTTTTCGTCGAATTTTCGAGCAGCCAGCTTATCAAGCTCTTCGTACTCACGAATTTCGGCCTCCTTCTTTTTCTGTCTACAAATGCGTCTCGCTTCCCTCTTCAACTCTCGGTATCTATCCCATCCCGCACGTGTTGTGGTCGATCGTAACATTGCGAGGTAGGCAGCCTGTTTTCTCTCCGCTGCGACACGGCACTCTTCGTCGTACCAGCTGTTCTTTTGGACTTTCCGAAAACCAATGGTTTCGGTTGCAGCTGTACGTAAGGAGTTTGAAATGCCGTCCCACAGTTCCCTTATACCGAGTTGTTGACGAGTGCTCTCAGAGAGCAGGAGTGCAAGCCGAGTAGAGAATCGTTCGGCTGTCTGTTGTGATTGCAGCTTCTCGACGTCGAACCTTCCTTGTGTTTGTTGGCGTGCGTTTTTTGCTGCACAGAGGCGGGTGCGAATCTTAGCTGCAACAAGATAGTGGTCCGAGTCGATATTAGGACCTCGGAGCGCACGCACATCTAAAACACTGGAGACGTGTCTTCCGTCTATCACAACATGATCGATCTGGTTGGTAGTTTTTCGATCCGGAGACAGCCAGGTAGCTTGATGAATCTTCTTATGCTGGAATCTAGTACTACAGATAACCATATTTCGGGCCCCGGCATTAGTATTACAATTGTATTATATATGTATAAGGGTAAATGTACAATAGTTTTTTAATTAAATTTTTTATAATTCATGTTTTCTTAATTTTAGGTTCTAGGTTTAAATATACATACATTTTCGCTTGACGCAAAACTATCCACGGATACAACCTTCTCTCTTCCATCGACTTTCGTTTTGAAAGCTTAATTATCTATGCGCTCTAAGACTTCGTGCGGTCCAGAATAGGGTGGTTCCAAAGCACCGTTGGAAGAACTTCCGGCCAAGGAGCCACAGAGTTGCACACTAGAGCTGCCTTGAGCGTTCTGTGCCACCTTTCTACCAGTCCATTTTATTGCGGATGATAGGGTGTTGTCCTTAGGCGATGAGCACCGATGAGCCGTGTCAAAGCCGTGAAAAGCGCTGACTCAAACTGGATTCTTTGATCTATGGTAATGGTGAGCGGGGTGTCGAAATGAGTAATCCAGTTCGAGTAGAAAGCAATGCAAACGACGACAGCACTTCAGTACGTCTTTCTTGATACCCCGCCAAATGCACTTCTGCTTGAGTGTGAGTTAACACATTAGTCGATTAGACTTTACATAAGCTGACAAGCGACCAGTCTATTTGATTGAACAAGAAATGTTAACTCCTAAGCAAGGGAAACTTTCAATTGCTGAGTTTTACGACGAGGTCGAAAAACAATTTACCTTGATAATAAATGAAACTATTATGTTAAATGAGAGCAAAAAAGAACTGATAGAGTCACTTTGCCAAAAATATAGGCAAGATGCCTTGAGGGTTTTTGTTTCTGGCTTGCTGAAGCCAACAAGCGACATTATGTTTTCGTCGCAACCTAAAAACATGCCTAGTGCTTTAGCTTTAGCACAAGAATTGGAAGCTAATCATGCTCGATATTCGTATGAAAATTCTTTCTACAGTAGAATGGATTCAGCTCAGGAGGGAAAAATGGTGAAAGGACAATTGTTCCACACCACTCACCTCATTATAAACAAGTGGAAAAAGAAATGTAGATGCGGCAACCCCTATGGAGGTTGATCCGACTCTATCGCACTACAGGGAATTATAATCCCAGTTGGAGAGCTGAGCGAGATTCTCAGAGAACCCGAATGACATCCCAAAACTTTAATCAAAGGCCAACGGTCTATAATAATGGCCCACCCTCTCATAAAAGGGAAACAATGAAAAGAACTCGCGTGAGTGATAGGCAAAATATTTCGAAAATACAAGGGTTAATCACTTAACCCAAGATTCAGTTGAAAATTTTAATGAAAATGAGTCACAATGTGAATTTTTGAAAGAAAGAAATTTTGAAGTGAAACTTCGTTAGAATCGTTGTGATTTCAAACCGGAGGCAACGGAAAAACCGACAGGTAAGAGACACAAATATGAAAATGTATAGGATGAAGCCAGGAAAGACTCAGACAGAAATATACATACTATTTTGTATTATCGGCACATACATACATATGTATATTATTTCTTTGGCACATTTGTCTGTATGTTTACGATATGTACATACATGCATAATAACAAGTGCCAAAGAGTCAATCTGTCGAAGCACTGGCGCGACGACAAAGCGCCACAACGTTATGTTCTTGGTAGAAAATCCGAGTTGTGCCGAAAGAAACTAACAAACGATCGCCGATTGTTACCGCTTCCCTTGCTGCTCGAACAGCTTCGTCAACAAGATAGCGTATATATGTATGTTTTTGTATGAGCTTTAGGGTGTGTCATTCTGCGTCAACCTTTTTTTCCAATTGAAAAACAAGCTAAAAACTTTCGAAAATGTGAAAAAGAAAGTCACTCAAAAGATGAGCTCTTAATATTAACATTGAGAGGAACTTATTTCAAATTTTATGTTTTCCATATAGGTAGGTAGGTAGGAGTGCAGCTCTATCGGGCTCAATTAGCACTTGATGTGCCATTTTGATACACTATTCGTAGAACCACCTGTATCTGCTATTACGTTTCACCTTCTCTCTCAAACCATTTTGAGGTTTCGATGAAACTACTTATGTCCGATATGCTTTTGCTGGAAATCCATTCAAGATTTGGTGCTTAGTGGATTCCGAGTGTTTTGTGTCGGATCTGTGCTAGAGCTGGGCATTCGCAGAGAAAGTGGAAGATTGTTTCCTTGTTATCCTGAAATAGGCACCTCTTAATACTAATATTAAGAGCTCATCTGTTGAGTGACTTTCCTTTTCACATTTTCGAAAGTTTTTAGCCTGTTTTTCAGTTGAGAAAAAAATATTTTAGAATTGACAAATATTGTAAATCGACAACAGCTATATTGCCACTTTTCTCACTTCGTTCTTAGAACAAACATCAGAAAGATGTTCAATTTATGATTTTTAGCTTTGCCATCGTCGCGAAATGACGCTTGCTGGCAAAGGCATGCTCGGGAAGATGTTATGAATGAAGCGAGGTCGCTTGTGGAATTTGCGCCTGCGTTTATGAATGAAATCATTTTTGTTGTAAGATTTGCTATATTTGGGCTTCGCCAATTTGCCATACAGACTTGTGATGCTTCTGCTATTGAGACAATTGTTGTTTTTGTAGAACAATGTTACAATATTTTGTTGGTGACATATTCACTTGTGTACGCATACATATGTATGTTTGCAGGCTTGTGAATTATTTGTTCGGCAATGTATACAAATATATGAACATACTTATAAGTATATACATATGAATGTATGAACATGCAGATAAATGCGCGCGTTAAGGAACGTATTCCTTATAATAGTAAAAAACCTCAAAACAACCTTGAGTTGGAACAATTGAAATGTATTATCACTACAACAAACAATCCTAAACAAATAATATAATCAGTATATTAACAAACTATCAACTGGTTATAAGTAAACATACTAGTTAGTATAAATAGAAGTAAGAACCATGTAATAAGTTAGTCTTAAGAGTATAAATAAAGGGCACACATTTCGGTGCAGCTCAAAATATATTCTTTTGACTCATTTTTACTTCTGGTAAAAAATAACTGGGGGCTCAACCGGGATGACAAATTTATTTCCTTTCCAAAAAGCCAGATTTTATTCCGAAAGGAATAAATCAAAAAATTCCACAGGAAGTAGGACTTCCAGCACTAAATGCCTGAAAAAAGTGCAGAAAAAAATGGCAATGGATATAAGCAAAAGTCCTGTAACAGCAGACAATACTTCCGGAATGAATCAATAGCAGATCCTGAAAAAACGGACAGCGGCGAATTCAGCAAGATTCACAACAGACCCTGGAACAGCGGACAGCGACAATTCCTGAAAAAGTAGAACAAGGTACAAAAGTATGGGTCCTGAAATAGTGGATAATACTTTCACCAAGATTCGCAATATACCCTGAAACAGCGGACAACGTTGAATCCTTGAAAAGATAATACAAAAAAAAACGACATTCCCACCAAGAGGAGACACCAGCATAACTACATACCAAATTTAAGGATGAAAAAAGAGTAAACAAATATCAATAAAGAAATATTTGGGATCAATCCCAACAACGACAACCTCCAGCAGTCCCAATGGACTTGGATCGACTTTGTCAAAAGAAAAAAATCAGAAATTGTTAAATGACGGAATAATACAGGCAATAATTCCAAAAAAGGCACCGAAAACAAAGCAAGCCAAAATGGAAAATTGTTGGTGAATTCTGGAAAATTAAAGCTAATTTAAAACTAACTAAAAGAAAACAACATATAAAACACGAAAAAATAATTAAGTATATAATATATAAAGGTATTAATTATAAAAATAAAAAAATAATCAAACACATACGAAAAGTGAACATTTCCACAAACACAGCCAATAATTCCAAAAAAGGCAAGCCAAAAGGAAAATAGTTGTTGAATTTTAGTAAATTTACGCTAATTAAAAACTAAATTATAAGAGAAAAGAAAGCATCATAAGAAACATGCAAAATAATTATTTACTATGTAATATAATATAAAAAGGAAAACACAAATTTTAATCAAACACATAAAATAAATAATTATTATAAGCCGACTTCAAGCCTAAATGTTTTGAAATGATGACATATTATTTTAACAAAGGGGAGAGTTAAGGAACGTATTCCTTATAATAGTAAAAAAACCTCAAAACAACCTTGAGTTGGAACAATTGAAATGCACTATCACTACAACAAACAATCCTAAACAAACAAGTATCAAAACAACATTGAGTTTGAATACCACAACAACCTTATCTTAAAACAAAGCAATTGTATCTAATCAAGCAATCTTTATGTACCTATGTAAACAAACCTAAACAAATAATATAATCTGTACCTTAACAAACTAAAACTTAAAGTAAACATACTAGTTATTATAAATAGAAATAAGAACCAAGTAATAAGTTAATCTTAAGAGTACACATTTCGGTGCAGCTCAAAATATATTCTTTTGACTAATTTTTACTTAATGTAAAAATTAACTCGCGCACATGTAATACATTGATAAGTCATAAAATCATTATTTGAATTTCTGAATACGCTCATGCGTATACATACATTTATATGAGCAGATAATAACACCCCTATTCTGTGCTTTTGACAAATTAATAAAATATTGACAATTAACTCAAATATTTAACAAGCGAGAAATATTTTGGTATTCTGTGGCAATCTTGATAAAAGTAAAAGCTTCAATTCGTAAAGCTTTCCCCACACGTATGGTGAAAAAGTAATGTAAATAGAAAACAGCTGATTTCTATTCAAATTATTCATTAAAATGGACAATTCTGCAACGTAAGTTTCCAAATTTTAATTATTAACAAAATTTATAATTTAACTTTTATTTTATAGTAAACCCAAGCACGATAGAGCTACGCACGAGCAGCTGGAGGCATATGTGTTGTTTTGCCAAGCACGCCCAGAAATTAGTACGGGGAAAAATTGCCCAAAGACGCCTCAACGGATGAAGGAGTTGTGGCAACAGCTGGCAGAGCAACTTAATTCGTGCAGAGGACCAATACGAAGTGCTGCAAAATGGAAAGAGGTAACATTTTAGTTTATTTTTCGTTTATTTATTATATTGTGTTAATTTATAGACGTTAGGCGTTTGGAAAAGCCAACTGCGCACTCGAGCAAGGCGGTTGAAAATGACTCAAAGGCTCACAGGTGGAGGTCCAAGTTCCAAGCCGATGACGGACTTCGAAGAAATGGCTTTGTCGACATTTGGCTCGGCCGCTGTAGATGGGATGCAAAATGTGCAAAGCCTAGGTTTAACGCCAATTTGGCAAACAGATGAATGCGCAATTTCATCACCCACGGGTAGTCCTCACCAATTATGCAGTCAGGTAGATGCAAGCCCAAATCCCGAACACCATACAGCAAGTCCATCGTCACCATCTACGTATCCTAGCTTGGAAAACCAGGTAAGTTTTCATTATGATATAATTACAAAATACATATACATATGTATAAATTTTTTTGCAATTTCTGATTACGTTTTTTTCTTTTAAGGATGCTTCAACTTCGGTGCTATCACGAAGTGCACGAAACAAGCTTATCAGCACTTTGATAGCTGATATTCCAAAAAGGAATGCTGCTGAGGAAGAGAGGCGACGGGAGCATTGGGAAATGATGCAGGCCATTCAAGGCCTAACTAGTTCTATAACAGAACTTATAAAATCGTTTACTAGTAATAAAAAATAATATCTAAAGTTTAATTAAAATTGAAATAACGTATGTGTAATATTTTTATTTAATTAATATTTATTGAATTAATTAAGTTTGGGTTTTTGTTTTATAATAGAATAAAAAAAAATGGAATGCAAATTTCAATTTGTTTTCTTTTAACAAAAATGATAAATAAATAAACAAATAATGGAAGTAAGTAGTGTATTTCGAAAGTCGAATTGTGAGAACATTTATATATGTACATAAGTATATGGATTGGCTTCTGTATATATGTATATAACTAAAGAGTTGATATATATCTTGATCTTGTTCTTTCACCTTCGCGCATGTACTGTGAAGAGTTATAATCATTAATTGGAGAATCAAAGTCTTCTGCAACCCCGTCATCTATTTCGTTGAACGTAATGCCTGCTTTCGTCATTATATTATGCAATATAACGCAAGTACTAACAAACAAAGCGGAAGTTTCGTGTGAATAATGTAGAACTCGGTGCTTCAACAAACATCTGAAGCGAGATTTTAAAACACCAAATGCTCTCTCTATGCAGTTTCTTGCAGAACCATGTAATTTGTTGTATTTTTGCTCTTTATGGGTATTAGGTGTTCCCACTGGTGTTAAAAGCCACGGTTCTAGAGGATAACCTTGATCGCCAAGAAGCAAAGATTCCCTCCGTTGTTGCTCAGACGTATTAGTATGCTGACGAATGAGCTGTTCTCGTAGGTCAGAAGTTGCCCAAATTCCAGAGTCATGTGTTGCACCCGGAAATTTAGCATTTACAAATGTAAAACATAATCGGTAATCGCAAACCTAAAAAACGATACATTCAAAAATTGCATTGGCATATATGTATGTATGTATATGCATGCAAAAACAAAACTTACTGCTTCAACATTGATACTGTAGAATCCTTTTCTATTTAAATATAAATTAAGAGGACGTTCGACATTATTTGATGGTGGAGCAATGATAGCAATATGCGTGCAGTCAATTGCTCCTATGGTGCTTTTTATTCCAAATTTTCTAAAAAATCTGGAATATATGTATTTCAAATAAATTAGCATATTATCATTTGTATTACAATAATACTTTCCCCGTTTTTATAAAAGTTTCTTCCTCTATTGAACTGGGAAACTTTATTTCTCCTCCCTTCACCTTCACAATAAGTTTTGCTACAGCTCGCAGACTTCTCGAAAGGGATGACTGACTCATGGGCAAGTTGACGTTGTTACCTACACATTTCTGATATGAGCCGTGTCCAAAGAAGTTCAAAGCTGCTAGAACCCTTACAGTTAAAGGTAGTGACGTTTTCTGATTATCATGTGGGGCCAGTTCATCAATTAGGCGGCGGCAAATTTCACGAGTTAATCTAAAATTTTGCACAAAGATATTCTCGCTCAAAGAAAATGGATTGCTATCGTCGCGTAAACTTTTTAAATGCCGCGAGCGATTCCTATTCTCACAATTTTCATCTTCGTTTAACAATAATAACAAAAGTAAAATATCTTCCATTTTCACAACAAGATGCACATTTAATATTTAATTCATAACGAGCACTGCTGTCAAGAGCATTTGACATCTTAACAACTTATAAAGAAAAGAGCTTTTTATTTCAGACACAGAATACAGAATGCTTGATAAATGTAAAACTTTGACAAATTAGAAATATGTTGAATTTGTCAAGTGCACAGAATAGGGGTGTAAGACTATGATATGAGCATGTGCAGAGACATAAGATTAATATGATAGAAGATGTACACACATATATATGTATATATTGTTGTGATAAATTTAATTTCTATTAGTAAGAAATATAATACAAAAATATTTACGGTATACTATATTACGTAAAAATCAAATACAATTATTAATTATGCAACTCCAAATTCTTTTTCTTCTTTACTGGCGTAGACACCGCTTACGCGGTTATAGCCGAGTTAACAACAGCGCGCCAGTCGTTTCTTCTTTTCGCTACGTGGCGCCAATTGGATATTCCAAGCGAAGCCAGGTCCTTCTCCACTTGATCTTTCCAACGGAGTGGAGGTCTTCCTCTTCCTCTGCTTCCCCCGGCGTGTACTGCGTCGAATACTTTCAGAGCTGGAGTGTTTTCGTCCATCCGTATAACATGACCTAGCCAGCGTAGCCGCTGTCTTTTAATTCGCTGAACTATGTTAATGTCGTCATATATCTCGTGCAGCACATCGTTCCATCGAATGCGATATTCGCGTGGCCAATGCGTAAAGGGCCATACATCTTTCGCAGAACCTTCCTCTAGAAAACTCGTAACGTCGACTCATCGGTTGTTGTCATCGTCCAAGCTTCTGCCCCATATAGCAGGACGGGAATTATGAGTGACTTAGAGAGTTTGGTTTTTGTTCGTCGAGAGAGGACTTTACTTTTCAATTGCGTATTCCGACCGAAGTAGCACCTGTTGGCAAGAGCATTCCTGCGTTGGATTTCCAGGCTAACATTATTGGTGGTTTTAATACTGGTTCCTAAATAGACGAAATTATCTACAACTTCAAAGTTATGACTGTCAACAGTGACGTTAGAGCCAAGTCGCGAGTGTGACGACTGTTTGTTTGGTGACAGGAGATATTTCGTCTTGCCCTCGTTCACTGCCAGACCCATTTTCTGTGCTTCCTTGTCCAGCCTGGAGAAAGCAGAACTAACGGCGCGGGTGTTGAGGACGATGATATCAATATCGTCGGCATACGCCAGCAGCTGTACACTCTTATAGAAGATGGTACCTTCTCTGTTTAGTTCTGCAGCTCGAACTATTTTCTCCAGAAGCAGGTTGAAGAAGTCGCACGATAGGGAGTCGCCTTGTCTGAAACCTCGTTTGGTATCGAACGGCTCGGAGAGGTCCTTCCCGATCCTGACGGAGCTATTGGTGATGCCCAACGTCAGTTTACACAGCCGTACTAGTTTTACGGTAATACCAAATTCAGACATCGCCGCACAAAGGCAGCTCCTTTTCATGCTGTCGAAAGCAGCTTTGAAATCGACAAAGAGGTAGTATGTGTCGATTCTCCTTTCCCGGGTATTTTCCAAGATTTGGCGCATGGTGAACATCAGGTCGGTTGTTGATTTGTCAGGTCTAAAGGCACACTGATAACGTCCAATCAGTTTGTTGACGGTGGGATTTAATCTTTCACACAATACGCTCTATAGAACCTTATATGCGATGATGAGGAGGCTTATCCGACGGTAGTTGGCGCAGATTGTGGGGTCTCCTTTTTTATGGATTGGGCAGAGCACACTTAAATTCAAATCGTTGGGCATGCTTTCGTCCGACCATATTTTACAAAGAAGCTGATGCATGCTCCCTATCAGTTCTGCGCCGCCATGTTTGAATAGTTCGGCTTCTCCTGGCGTTGTACTTTCACTGCCATTTAGCAGGCTGGAGAAGTGTTCCCTCCATAATTTAAGTATGCTTTAGGGGTGGGTGACTAGATCACCTTTGAGGGTTCTACAAGAGTATGCTCCGGTTTTGAAACTTTCTGTAAGCCGTAGCATTTTTTCGTAAAATTTTCGAGCATTACCCCTGTCAGCCAGCTTATCAAACTCTTCATACTCACGCATTTCGGCCTCTTTCTTTTTCTGTCTGCAAATGCGTCTCGCTTCTCTCTTCAACTCTCGGTAACTAATCCCATCCCGCACGTGTTGTGGTCGATCGTAACGTTGCGAGGTAGGCAGTCTGTTTTCTCTCGGCTGCGACACGGCACTCCTCATCGTGCCGGCTGTTCTTTTGCACTTTCGGAAAACCAATGGTTTCGGTTGCAGCTGTACGTAAGGAGTTTGAAATGCCGTCCCATGGTTCCCTTATACCGATTTGTTGACGAGTGCTCTCAGAGAGCAGGAGTGCAAGCCGAGTAGCAAATCTTTCGGCTGTCTGTTGTGATTGCAGCTTCTCGACGTCGAACCTTCCTTGTGTTTGTTGACGTGCGTTTTTTGCTGCACAGAGGCGGATGCGTCGATGGTAGGACCTCGGAGCATACGCACATCTAAAGCACTGGAGACGTGTCTTCCGTCTATCACAACATGATCGATCTGGTTGGTGGCTTTTCGATCTGGAGACAGCCAGGTAGCTTGATGTATCTTCTTGTGCAGGAATCTGGTACTACAGATAACCATATTTCGGGCCCCGGCGAAGTCAATCAGCCTCAACCCATTTGGGGATGTTTCGTCGTGGAGGCTGAATTTACACACTGTAGTGCCAAATATACATTCTTTGCCCACCCTGGCGTTAAAGTAGCCAAGCAAGATTTTGACATAGTGACGGGGGCAGCTCTCATAAGCGCGCTCCAAGCGCTCATAGAAGGCATCTTTGGTCACATCGTCCTTCTCTTCCGTCGGGGCGTGGGCGCAAATCAGCGATATCTTGAAGAACCTCGCTTTGATGCGGATTGTGGCTAGACGTTCATTCACCGAAGTGAATAATAGTACCCGGCGACGGCGTCTCTCTCCCACCACGAATCTAACACCAAACTTGCGCTTTTTTATATGGCCACTGTAGTAAATGTCACAAGGACCTTCTCGTCTCTGTCGAATTTCTTGGACGGCGGTAATGCCAGCCTTTATTTTCGCGAGGACATCAACCAGCTGGGCAGCGGCACCTTCCCAATTATGGTACCGGACATTCCACTAGCATGCCCTAGTATTATAGTCCCTATTTCGTTTGCCATGGTCGTCATCAAAAGGGGGGTCTCTCATTCGAGGCAGTTGGTAATCTTTCATTGGGGGGCGTTTTACGTGGCGGGTCCCAAACCCAGCGCACAACCCTATGAAGGGAATGTTTCGCCATCTCACTTTATCTCGCCTTCGAACGGATGTCCTTAGGCTACCCAGATGATACTTGGTCAAAGACCGAAAGTTGTGAGCTGCTTGAGGCATGTGTAAAAAATCGTTTCTGGCCACTCCCAAGTGAACAGAGAACTTTCCTCACTTGCGTGAACTTCTACACATGACTCCATCTTCCAAATTGACTATAAATATTATTATGTGTGCATTCGTACAAAATTATACTCATATCATAATTATTTTTACATATTAATATGGAATTGCTAAGGACAAAACACAAAACCACATTGTATAAAAGTTGCAGGCCCCTTACCTTACTCGGCAGGCCACGACCGACCGGATCTCCAAAGGCTTCTGCGTCGCCGGAGCGATTGCTTTTAGCACAGGTGTTGGAGGCGTTGGCATCGGTGCCGACAGAGCCGGCATTGACCTGCTCGGCGTCGGGGAGGGTCTACCACAACTTCATTTAAGGGCGTCTACTTGACCGACAAGATGGGCATTCTCGGTAAAAGCGCCCTCCTTCTCGACGCCCACTCCTTTGCCCCCATACTAGCCGGATGAGCTTTCACAGCGGCGGCCGCGCTCCTACTACCGCTTCCTCCCTCATTACGCGACGACCCCGTACGCGCAACTCTTTTCTCAGCGGTAGCCACATTGGCACTCCCTCCACATCTACCGCTCCCTCCCTCGTTTTTACCACCCAAGCGGTCGATTAAGCGTGCTCGCCGTGGCACAGCCCACAACCCCATCCAGTGGTCGGACTAAGGCCACTCTATTAGCCGCTGGCCCGACAATGTCCGTAATAGTCCTGAGTCGACCGATGTGGCGCTGAACCGAATCGCACCGTGGGCTAAAAGGTTCGCTGTTACGACCATTTGTCCTCACGGTAGTCGTAATCTCCAACACTGTACAGATATTGGCACCTTTTGTGCAATCCTGTCCAGATCCTCCTGACACTAAGTCAAATAAGCGCCAAATGCTCAGCACAGTATTACTGTCAGATAGTCCAGTCAACAAGAATGCCAATAACATGGTGCTGCACTGGAACAGTGCGAAGCTTCCGCCAATAACAACAACTCGTATGACCACGTTGCCCGTACATTTCCAAGTAATAATAAAACTACTCACCGCTATATTATGCCGAGTCAGTACACAAAAATGCACAAAAATGTGTACCCGCACAAAACACTCGCGGTCACTAACCTTCGCACCCAACGATCGCACAAACAAATTCACCGACCGCTCTGCACACGCGCCAGGCAATAACAGTGCCAGCTAAATCGCGTAAATAAATGACCGCACAAAAGAAAAACACTTCTAAAACACCCGCGTCGACAATCAACTAACGAATGGGTCACTGTTGACAGTCATAACTTCGAAGTCGTAGATAATTTCGTCTATTTAGGAACCAGTATTAAAACCACCAACAATGTCAGCCTGGAAATCCAACGCAGGAATGCTCTTGCCAACAGGTGCTACTTCGGACGGAGTACGCAATTGAAAAGTAACGTCCTCTCTCGACGAACAAAAACCAAACTCTCTAAGTCACTCATAATTCCCGTCCTGCTATATGGTGCAGAGGCTTGGACGATGACAACATCTGATGATTCGACGTTACGAGTTTTCGAGAGAAAAGTTCTGCGAAAGATGTATGGCCCTTTACGCATTGGCCACGCGAATATCGCATTCGATGGAACGAAGTGCTGTATGAGATATACGACGATTTTGCCATAGTTCAGCGAATTAAAAGACAGCGGCTACGTTGGCTAAGTCATGTCGTCCGAGTGGACGAAAACACTCCAGCTCTGAAAGTATTCGACGCAGTACCCGCCGGTGAAGCAGAGGAAGACCTCCACTCCGTTGGAAAGACCAGGTGGAGAAGGTCCTGGCTTGGCTTGAAATCTCTAATTGGCGCCACCTTGCGAAAAGAAGAAACGACTGGCGCGCTGTTGTTAACTCGGCTATAACCGCGTAAGCGGTTTCCCCGCCAGTTAAGAAGAAGAAGTTTGCCTCACTTTAGTCATGTGTGATTGGAGAAAAACGTGAAATATATTGTCTGTTTCCATCAAGACGGTCAGGTAATTCGTCAAATTCGTTCGATGTGTTAAGTAGTCATATTTGTCCCAAACTGCTACATTTTCGTCAATAACTGGTATGTAGTTGGATTGTGTAAAATTAATAATTTTGCTGTCGGATCCCTGAGTTCGCAAAAGTGGTAAAATAACTCTGTAAAGGTTAAAAAAAATAAAAATTATTACTTAAGATTACTCTTATGAACCTTCCTATTATCTGTTAAAACTGTGGATCCTAGATCGTTTTCTCCGTAAAAACTTTTGTAACATAAACTTTATCTCCTGGTTTGAAAAACCTCTTAAGTTTACTGTTATTGTTCCCTGTCATTTTCCTGGGCTTTTATTAACTTGCCTTTTATTTCGATTTTAAGGTCCAAAAGCATGAAAAAATTCAGCTCGATAAGTTTCCATCCAGTTACTGAATGAATTGATCTATTGTATTTTGCAGTAGCTTTGTTTAAAGCTTGTTCTAGCTTAGTGCATCTAGCGATTTATTTCAGTTAAGGTGCTAAGAAATCTCTCTATCTGCCAATTTGTTGTACTATGGAAAGGAGGGGTTTTAAAAGTTTTGCTCCAAAATGATCCTTAAGAAGGGTCTCTTTTGTTTGTGAGTTCAGTGACTTTTCGTTATCAACCGTCACATGCTTTGTATTTTCAAAAGAATTAAGGATTTGTAATAAGGCTTGTTTTACGTCAACAATTGTCCTTGATGCAATTGGAATAACTGTGGCGAAGTTTGAAAATTCTTCTATGCATGTTAAAAAATTATGTATATCAGTGGAATAAATATCTCTATGTAGCAAGTTCTCCAGGACGGGATGCTATCGGAGTCTTTCTTAACTCTGGTTTAGTCGGATGCCGTTCGTACTTGGCTTCTTTCCAAATTTTGTAATAGGCAGTAATTTATTTTAATTTTTTACTAATATTTGGAAAATAGTAGTCGTTAATTATCTGTTTAATGGTCTCTCAGATAGAGCGAGTAGAGCACTATATTTCATTGCCAGTATTTCGTTTTGATAGTCTTTATTAAAAATTTCATTAACTTAATTTTATTGACGGGAATTTCCTTACAATCAAGTCCTGAATTTTGCCCAAAATAGGCAAACTGCAATCAATAGCGTTATCAAGATTAACGCATTCACCAATCAATTCTAGTAGATCCCGAAACATTTTGAATGTAATTTGATGCCTTTATCCTTTATGACTTGAAAATAATTTTTGTCTTCCTGGTTGTGATATTTCCTTTTTCAATAACTATCTGATTTCAAAATGAATTAACAGGGTTTTCCACTTTTGGTATAACTTCTGTTAGAGATTATTCACTATGCATACTAACAGTTGAGGATTCCTGCTCTATTGCATTAATTTGCTGTCGTGACAATGCATCGGCAACAAGATTATCTTTACCGGGTTTATAATAAAATTGAGGTGAAAACTCTTCCACAAATGCTCGCCAGCGCTTTATTTTCGTGTTTCTTCAGTTCTTAAGTCAAATGGTTTATTTTGATGAGCATGTAGCAGAAGTACGTCCTCAGAAGATAAAATTCTTTTAATTTTTATGAAAGCCATTAAGGCGTCGTTGTCCAACTCAATTCTAACATTTTTGATTGATTCGTTCCCACTTGACCATTTTCTCCCCGTAAGTATCTTGTGAGAGGCTTTACTATGGAGCCATAATTTTTAATAAACTTCCTATAGTAACCAGATAGCCCCAAAAATGCTCGTAAATCACGAAGAGTGCTAGGCGTTTTATAATACAAAATGTCATTGACTTTATCAGGTCATGTTTTTATCGCTTCCTTCGAAACAATAAATCCAAGGAATTCTACTTGTTCCCTAAGAAATTTTGATTTTTCCATTGAAACTCGCATGTTGTCTTGGTAAAGTTTCGTTAAAATTTTTTCGATGTTTCTGCAATGATCCACTTCATTGCTTGAGAATATAATTACAAATTGCTGGCGCATTTTTCAGCCCGGAAGGAAGTCTACAAAGTTCGTACTTCCCATTGTATACAGAGAAGGCAGTCTTTTCCCTGTCCTTCTCCGCCAAATTAATTTGGTGGAACCTTGAATTTAAATCAAGTGTCGTTAAAATTGCTGATTTCCCCATGTTAATTAAAATATCTGAAGTATCTGGAATAGGATATCTGTCCGAAACAGTTTTGACGTTCAGTTTCCTGAAATCAACTACTATCCTCATCTTCTTCCTCCCGTTCTCGTCTATCCCTTTTTTGTCGACAACACATATAGGATTATTAGATGGAGATCGAGAAGAACGAATTATTCCATCTCGTAGTAAATCTTTAATTTTTTTATTTATAAATTCTGAAGCGGCTATCGAATAAGGGTATAATTTTAAATAAATCGCTTCGTTATCGACTGTCCTAATGGTGGCTACCACATTAGTGTTAAACGGCAAAGCCTCATCTGGATTTGCGAAAACTTTTGCATGTTTTTCCAATATAAAAGAAATCTTTTCCGTACTCCCTTGTTCTTTAGGAAAATTCCCATCTCCAACTATTTTATTGACACTTTTACAGTCATAATAACATAATTTTTCTTCACCACCTTTATAGTGAAGGATTCCCTTTTGTGAGTATATTTTTGCGCCAGCATCTTTCAAACCCAATAACCTCGTCAAATGTTCGGAAAGGTAAAAAGGAGCAGTCTTTCCGAGCACGTTAATTAAGCACCTTTCCTTAATCACGGCAGTACCGTGGATGGATCTAATTTTAAATGAGTTTTCTATATTCCTCACCCCTTTTAAATTTTCATTGGATTTAACAAATTTTTTTCCGGCTGCGGTATACGTAGATCAATAATTTCATCGGTCGCCCTGCCAGTTTCCTATTTACATAGGGCAGAGCGGTCTACATCTAAAAAAAAATTGTGTGTGTTCGACTCACACACGATAGAAGTGAAACTTCAGTAAATCGACAAAAGAATGAGATGAATATACATATAACAGGTTGTCAAAAAAGTCTTGCGGTATTTTCGCTAGTTGGCGCTGAAAGCGCGTAGTTTTAGTTTTATTCGTCGCATCGGGTCATGCTATACTTTTTTGGGAAGCTCATTTCACGCGCTAACACGTGTTTGATTGATTGTCATTTCTTTTAAGTCGTTCGTGAGTTATAGCGTCGCAAACATGGAGCAAAATAAAGAGAAAATACGGCATATTTTACAGTACTACTACGATAAAGGCAAAATGCATCTCAAGTCTCCAATAAAATTTGTGCAGTTTATGGACCCGATACAGTTTCCATTTCCACCGCACAACGATGGATTCAACGCTTTCGTTCTGGTGTAGAGGTGGTCGAAAATGCGCCACGCTCCGGAAGGCCTGTCGTCAAAAATTGCGATAAAATCGCTGAATTGGTCGGAAGAGACCGGCATAGTAGCAGCGTAGCATCGGTCAAGAGCTGGGCATGATTCATCAAAAATTCGTTTCAATTTCAATAAAAAAAAATTCAATAAAAATACCGCAAGACTTTTTTGTCAACCTAATATAACAAGGGTAGGATAATTACAAAGTTTAATTGTTTAAAAATGAAAGTATTTTGATTAATTTTAAAATATCTTTTATATTTTATTTAACATATGTTGCATAATCTATTGCTCAAGTTCCATATTTTCAGTTACCACAAATGATAAAAGAGGCTTATGATAACTAAAATACGATAGAAATATTTTAGTTTCAATATGATTGATATATCTTTGGAATACTGCATATAATACCGTTTTTGATCTCGTAGTTGATTGAGTGCGACTGTTACACATTTTTAAATTAAATGTTGTATCGAGAAACTCAATCATAGGAAGCGCTGTGCCTGATGCAAAATTTATTTTAAAATCCCCACTTAAATTCATCGGAATTTTATTATAATTCTTTTTGAGAGCTCGCGATACCTCTGGGGTATATTTGATAAAATTTTCATGTATAAATTCAATAACTGATTTTATTGATTGGTTGGGAGAGATGTAAATTGCTACAATCAGGACTAAATCTCCTTGGTCATTTCTATCTAATTTCACAGGCATATTTCCAACTTTCGAAAGCTGAACAGACAATGATTCCAGCTGTTGTGCATTGGGATCCATTTGTGGCGTAACAACACGGGTTCCACCATTTACGTTGTGATAAATTGCTACTCCGCCTGCCCTCGTATGGTCTTTTGTAATTAACAACAATATTAAAATTTTGAATGTCTATATGTAATGTTAATATCTTCATTATTTTAATATCATTTTAATTTTGATTTTTTTTACAATTTATTTTACAATTCAAAAATATTTATCCGTCTTAAAATTGTTTTTGTTTTTTTCTACAAATCTAAATATTAAATAATTTTGTTAATTACGAATTATTAAATATAAGTTTAAATTAAATTAACTTTTTTTGGAACGAAGTTCCTTACGGCAGGCTTGGGGAAGATAGGGATTTTGCTGCGGGACCTAACTGAAAAAAGTGATAGTAAAACCAGAGAACGTATATTATAGAGAAGGTTCACGACGCCGAGAATTTAGGGATATTTCAATTTTGGGATATTACCTGTTTTGGATGAGTGCATTTCACCACAGAAAATTATTAGCGCATTTCACCACTTAACATCAAGGGCACGACAATAACAGAACTGAGTAGTTATTAAAGCCAATGGGAAAAAATATGTTAATATAAATAAAAGAGAGCCAATGTACGTTAAAGCTAATATAAACATTTATATTTATATGCAGGTGTTTTCTGGTTGGTTGGAAAAGTTCTTGTATTCTATGTATGTA
>NW_026089622.1:24422063-24433649 GCF_024586455.1 Bactrocera neohumeralis
AGTTAATTTGCATGGGAAGGGACTAGTAAAAAGGAGAATTGAGTGAAGCAATTGGGTTCGGAATTTTTTTTTCGATACTGATATGTTGTTGGCCCGTCGTTGTTGTAGGTATAGCTTTTTTAAGGTATTATTGGTTTCCGTTGGATTGTTGTTTTGGGAAGGAATTTCGTTTTTTTTTTGAGCAGGTAAAAGGTTTTGGTATTCGGTTATACGTTGTGATAAAAATTCGTATAGTCCGTTATATTGTTTGGGATTTGAAAAAGAAGTTTTGATGTTGGATTTTTTGTTGTTGATCAATGGCAAGCTTTGAACTGGTTTTTTCGCTTATGCTTTGTGTTGTTTCTTTTAATATGTGTGTTTGGTTGTTATTTGTTATTGAGTTATTGATAATAGATGCGAAAAAAGGGCCACCAAAAATTTTGATGGAGATGGGATGATTTTTATATATGTTCATCGCTTCTTTCATTGTACATTGGTTTTGTACTTGTAATTTTAATATTTCTTTTCATTGCAAAAATTTAAACATGATCTGTCAAAAGATGGTTGGTTTCCCGCGCAATTTGTACACATTATACGAGTGCCCGTCGGGGTTGTGGGGGGTAGAATTGCAGTGTTCGCACTTTTTTGGGTTTTTGCGGTGTTTCGCAGTGTGATATAATTTACCGCATTTTTTTTTTCATTACATGGGGTTAGGGAAAAAAAGGTCTAACCTTTACTGAATGCCATGTGACATCAATGTGGTTGGGAAGTTGGTACCTGAAAAAAGAAAGGAAACGACCCCGGTATGTTTGGGTTTTTCCCATCTATGTTTTTGGAAAATTTTTATACTCCTACAACTCCTTGGTCAGATAAATTACTAACGATTTCTTCTTCACTTAGATCGATTAAGTATGGGGCCCCTTATTTTCCCCTTTAGTATAAATGATTTTTTCATGGTGTTTTGCATTCACTTCACAGATACCGTGTAAAAATTTAGTACGAATGAATTTTTCGGCGGTTGATTTTAATATTTTTAATAGGCGCATGAACTTCCCGTCCGTAATTCTATGGTGCAAAACAGTTATACCTACTTTAATGGTTTTTATTTATGTCAACGGACGATATGATAACGTATTTAGGGTTTCTCACTTGTATTTTTGGTAGACTAGGAAAAGGCTCAAATTGTTTTTATTTTTTTCCGTTTTGGTTGGGGATCAAAACCCAATGAGCGAATCTTATCCCCAAAATTAGGGGCCCGGGGGCCATTGTTTCTATGTTTCAAACTTACTATAAATGTGGATAATAGTGGATACCACTATATTTTACAGTGTTCTGGAAAGTACTGATTAGATCAATACGATCAACTAAAAGAACAAAAACACTAGTATTCACTTAAAGAATCAAAATAGACTGTGAAAAAAACACGTCTGCTCGATACGAGTGATAGTCGGTAGCTGCTATTAAACAAAAAATAGATAGAATGGAATTAGTGAATTGTTAGTGGATATAAAAGCTAAATTTAAGTGTAAAATTCATTATAAATCGAAAGAAACACGCATTTTAAATAGTTGATTTTTTTAACTTTAAATGCAAGAATCAATAATTATATATTTATATTTTCTTAATCTGAAGGACCTCCTCTTTTTGTACATACCCATCTTAACACCGAAATCAAGGATGCTATTCTAGAAATTGACGCTTGAAAGAACCCAACGTGACGACAGACAACTTTTCTACTTCTTATAATCTTAGTTAAGGCTTACTTTCAAATAGCTATTCGGTAATTATTACTGTAGAGAAAAAATTACTAGGTTAATTTTTCTCCAAAGCTGCTGGAATATAAAAAAGCTTCGCTTATACCAATCAACATTGGTAGAAAAACGCATGTACTTTTAGAGAGTACAATGTTTAGCGCTAAGGAAATCGGTAATGTTCCCAAGAAGTTGTCAACAATTATATAGAGTATTATAATATAACAAATGCTAAGGTCAAGTGGTAAAGGTCAAATTCGATCTCCAAATCATCAATATGTTTTCCATTTTTTAAATACTATTGTGGATACTGTCTATGTATATAATGCTACTGCTACAGCTGCAAAAGGAATATCAAAAGAAGGAAGATAGACCTGTTATATTTGTTATGAAAATAATAATTCGTTCGTCAACTCACTCCCTATAAAAAAGAACGAGATATTTTCAGAAAATGTACCCAAGATAAAATTTTTGAATTCGTCCTTGTTACTAATCTTGCTATTTATTTTTATAAATAAAATGCATTTTTATTATGTTTGCATTGTTTCTAACTCCGTAACACTGAAAAATCCATATGTATAAAAATCTATACAACAGAATCGTTAATTCTTTTTGAGGAGCAAATGAATGGTAATCTTAATCGACCATAGTTATGAAATAATGAATTAAGCATCTCCTCATATAGTGTGGAAATGGATGGCGTCAAATGATAATGGCCTCTATTTATTTAACGGTTATGTTAAAAATACCAAAAGTGCGACAATTCAGTAACTAAATACGAGAAAAGTTTCAACAAAAGGACAGTGGGTACTAGATAAGTTAAAAACAACGAACATTATTTGCAGTCATTAAGCAATAAATGCAAATATGTTCATATATCCATACGATTAACTAAAGAAAGCTAGAAAATATTTTTTAATGTTAGCTTTATTCCGGCTAACGTATTAAAAAAATCGACGGATATATTGTATGAACGTCCTGGGCGTTCATCTTCCAAACTCCTGCGACCACGTTTTAAATTCAGCTGCCCAAATTTTACGGTGGTAAACGATGGTGCAAGTCCCCTACACAGAGTCCAATGTCAGTTTGTGTGAGCGTGTGCCTTTCAAAAATATAAAAATTATTACAGCTTGATATTCAATTTTTTCCATTTTGAGGAAATCACCAAAATAGACTCACAAAAACGACTGTCAACAGATAATTGCGCAAGATAAATTTCTGAAATTTTGGCGAGTAGCTATTATAACATACACAATTTGAAGTAGAAACTTTTTTTTTCAGATGTGCCGCTAGCTTCACGTTGAGGTCGGTTATTTATCAGACAGCCCTCGTACTACCACGGAGGGATTTGTGGGCATCGTTCAATACCACTAATAAAAAACATAAGACAATAAAAATTAAAGAAAATGAAATTTATATATATTTCATAAAACGTTTTGTAATCTGATGCATTATAGGTATAATTTTCAATAGAAAATTATTAAAAACATTATTATTTCAGAGCTATGAAACTTAAACTCCTTTATAAAGTATTGAAAATTCAAAAGTCAACTCTACCATAAAAAGATTTAAAATGTTAGTCCATATATTAAACAAAAATAGTAATTCTTAATCGTAATAAATGCTGAGTTTTTAATTTCATGCTCTAAAAGTAATATTTTTTTCCAACAAAAAGGACTTATGCCTGGTCTGTTGATTGCCACAAACAGGGTTAAAGGCATCCCCAACTCATTCTAGTGTGAGAGCGCCATAAAATTCGAGTTTTATAACATTTTGCATTGTAGCAAATCAGACAAAACACTGGATTTAGGATATGTAAATTAATATACCCAACATTTAGAACAATTGAAAGTTATTATATGTTGGCCTTTTAATATATGAAAAAAATATAAATTTTTTCGATATTATGTTATTTATTGGATCTGTTTTTTTTTAAGTCTAACAATAAGTTATAAAATCTTAAATCTATTTAAAAATCTAGACAGGCTGAAGCAAGTGATTAAGCTGTTTTGGTGATACGTTGCTCTTTAATACGCAGGCATATCTCTTCTTTTAAGGCGTGCTTGATCACAGGAATATACAAAGCATTAGCCGAAAAGGGTTTGGGTGATCTCGGAGTTTAGATATATATTTAATTCTGATATCTTCTATTTCTTTCTTTACCATAGGAATATCAAGGTCTTTATGGATATTTTCGTTGCTGCATGTATACATGGTGAACACGTAATTGTTCGAAGCATTTTCAATTGGAACCTTTGTATTACGTCAATATTAGTTGCACAGGTCGTACCCCACAGTTGAATGCCATACATCCAAATCGGCTTTATGACCGCATTATATAAAAGCACTTTGTTGTCTAGGCTAAGTTTGGAGTTCTTATTTAAAAGCCAATTTAAATTTGCAGCTCTAATCTTCATACATGTTATTTTACGAGAGATGTGTTCTCTCCACGTGAGCCTTCTATCTAGGTGAATACCAAGATATGTTGCTTCGTTCCACTTAGGGTACTAAAATATTGTTTATTTTTACTGCCGGGCTCGCTTTTGGTCATAGCGAAAACGTAACTTGCTTACATTTCTGTTCATTCACAGTTATACGCTTAAATGCTCCGCTAGTATTCTTGATGCTAAAATGTGGCAATTGTTACGGCTCACTATATCTGTGTCATCCCCAAAAGTTGAAGTTAATACATTGTTAACTGTTGGAAGATCTGCTGTATATATGATGCATAGAGTTCCAAGGCTTAAAACATTGCCCTGTGGTATACCAGCCCTTATCTGTCGTTCATCAGATATGAAATCTCCCACACCATAAATTTTCTATTATGCCTGAGCTACATCTAGAAATATTCCTGAACAGTACTCCGTGCTCAAATTCTTTCCTTATCTCTGTTAGTAATTCTATTTACTTGCTCCATCGTGCTATGTTTTCAGGAAACCCGAATTGGTGCGTTGGTATGATATTATTTTCGTAGAGGAAAGGAGACATCTTTGATATTAATACCTTTTCAAATACTTTTAGAAAGACAGGGTAGAAGACTGATTTGTCTGTATGAAGACGGCTGTGTTAGGTCTTTCCCAGGTTTTTCTATCAAGATAATTGCGACTTTTTCCATGAAATTGGATAGTATACGAAACTAAGAATTGCATTGAAGAGCAAAGAGAGCACCTCGACAGCAATAATTGGTAACTCAATTAGCATTTTTGGGGAAATATTATCATATCCCGGCGACTTTTTTTGGATTAAGTTCTTTGATAATTCCAATAATTTCAGAAGGTGAAGTCTTAAAAGACTCTAGCGACTCTTTAGCTGTGTTGGGTAAGATTGACAGCTTAAAGTTGTTCTTTGGCAAATTAGTTGAAATGTCTTTTTCTAGGTGGTTTGCAAAAACAATTATCCTTTCCTCGTCACTGAGCCCAACTTCCACCCGCTTGTTTCGATTGTTTGAATTTAGACACAGCTTCTTTATATACATTTCAGTGTTTCAGCGCTTTCTTTAATTTACGTAGAGCAGATTTTAATTGAAGCTGAGTGGAAGGGGAACGATTTATCTGCCATTCACGTCTTTCACGCTTTTTTTATTTACAAGCTTATAAGAAGTTAGACCCACTTTTGGATTAACGAATATGGGTTGTTCACATGACTTTAATAGTACAGGAGAGTGATTAGAAGATAGATCAATACATGTATCAGCTGTTATGTGCTATTTATCTATATTTTTGATTAGAGCAAAATCAATTAAATCTGGTATTTTCTTACGATCACTAGGCCAATATGTCGGCTTACCAGGAGATATTATTTCAAGGTTATTGTGCCTATTTATAATAGTTTGATACAGCTGTCGTCCTTTCGGATTAATAAGACGTGAGCCTCAGTACGTGTTTTATGCGTTGTAATCTCCACCTGCTAGAAATTTTTGCCTAGTGTTCCAAAAAAGTCTTTAAATTCGCTATTTGTAATTTTAAAACGAGTTGGACAGCATATAGCCGTAAGGTTTAAGTCACAATCCCGATTTTTTAGTGATGTTGTTGTAGCTTGTAACTGTGGTGTAGCATAAGATTCTAGAGTATAGTGGTTTAAACGATTTCTAATCAACACTACCGTGCCACCATGCGCTTTTCCATTCTGATGATTTGTAACATAGAGTATAAATCCCGGTATATTGAAATTACTTTTATTTGTCAAATGAGTTTCTGCTATAAGCATTACATCTATATTCTTTTCAGACAGAAATCTGACAATCTCTAATTTATGTTGGTTAATAACGTTAGCATTCCATATACAGATATTTAGTAAGCTCATTTTTTACTTAATAAATTTTGCTGCATTTGATTTTGCGATTCTGTTAAATCTTGGATCAGGTTTTGCATGGTAGACATACTTGTAAATTGTGTCATACACTGTGTAAGATTTGTAATCATACTTTCAATACCTCGATTTGGAGGATTTTGCGGCAGCTGCATTTGTACAGTATTGCCCTTCACCACATTTGCATAGCTTCCTTGCACATATTATTGTTAGAAGTAATAGCATTTGAACTTTTATCTGAGGTTGCCATAATTTCATTACGAGATGTTTGTAACATTTGGTTAGTTAGCAGTGTGATTTCGTCTTTCCTAATGGTGCATTAAGAAGTGGGATGTAAATCACCACATACCACACAAACACTGCGTACATAGAGTGCAATATGATTTGATATGCCCATATTCTTGTCATTTAGTACATTATGTACCGCACTTTTCCTTTATGTGGTACTTCAACAGTTATTCTACGATGCAAGCAGATATTTCAAATTAAATAGGGATATTTCATTTTTCTTTAGTTGGTTAGAATTTGGCAACAATTCAATTTTAAACATTGGCTGTGGTACTTTGTTTCTATTAAATCTATTTACAACAGTTTTCATACCAAAACCGCATTCTTCCAATGATTCTTTGACTTTCCTAGAGTCTACGGCGGACTCTATACCCTTAATTAAAACAACTAGACCCTGGAGCTTTTCAGTTTATACGATTAATAGTTCTTGTTTTTATTTGACAAAAATTTAACGATTTCCATAAAATTTTTTCAGTGCAGAACTGAATTTTTGTTTCATCTATATTGCCTTTTTTCAAAAGGCATTGTTTGAAAAATTGTTAGCACCTACAATTTCACTTAATTTAGCAACAATAGTATTACTGCTACGCTCGCGCAAATATATTGGAGGTGGTTTGGTATTAACGACTGTGGTGGTACCCTTCGCATCGTCGTCTGAACCATTGCTTAGTAATGGCAAATCTGTTACTATTTTGAACTTCCGTTTTGTTTATACATTATTTGGTCTGATTGAAGAACTTAACTTTCTTTTACGTTAATACAGCGCTCAATGCCAGTTTGCAAGACTGGCCTTTTTCTAATTGTTTATTTGCAGTTTTTACTTTTGTTGAGTTCACATTTTGTAATTAAGTTTAATCACTAACACTCGCGATTAATTTTACTAATTAAAAAGTTTGTTTTAGCGGATACGAAATCAATTTTTTATTTTTAATTCCGGTTACCACAAATGGAATCATATTGAACAACAAATGGAAACAAATGCGGGATCGATAAAAACGAAGTGCCGTCGTAGAGGCTAGTGATTGTTTCAGGGAATAAACTCTCCTTTGGAGGGTCTAAAGATAGTTGCGACTGACAGTTTTGTAATCTGCAAAAAGTGACGAAATGTGTCTGTTTCCTGTTTTCCATCCTTTTTGATGAGTTTGTTGGCGTATAGGCATGGTGAGTTGTCGTGTGGTGACCGCTTGCTAGGTGTGGTGATGTTCTCAATTGTGGTGTGATGTAGTGTCATCAGCTGTGGTGAATTAAGCTACCTTATTAGGGTGCGCCAGTTTTTACGGGTAAAGTGGATGGATGCTTAACTCATTTAAACATCCTGGGCCACCCTAGGCGAATATTTTGTGTATGTATATGCGATAGAATGTATATCGGCGTACTGCTAGTGGAGTGCCCGAGGGCTCAGAATAAATGCTGAAAATGGCTTTGGTTTTAAACATATTTTAGTATGTATTTGCTTTGACGTTCATACGATATGAAACTATATATTGCGCATTTTCGAGTGCTTTTCGTAGTTATTATATAAAGCGGTTGTTTCTTTGATAGTTATTATGCTGATCATTTATTACTTGCTTTTTCTGGATTATCGCCAAATAAATCGGCTAATGAAGGATAGTATCTCAACGTCTGGCTCCTATAGGGCCAGAATGGGTACTCCTTAGCCCTCCATTAGGACTATGAAATTAGAGTGATCTTGCGAGGAGGTGCCGTGAATAGAGAACGGCTTCGATTCGTGGAGTAGATAATTTTTTTTATAATTATGCTTTGTATAGCTGATTTATAAATTATGCTTTGGATATGTATGCGAGACCTTTGATTCCCATTGGGAGTATGTTGATCCCTTAACTTCCTTTGAGATTTTATTTATTTTGAAAATTTATGAAAAGTGTCGATTTTTCGACTTGTGTTATGTTTTATGTTTTGTATCCATATTTGGCGTTTAGTAGCCCGCCGCTGCTCTAGGATTTGTTCAAAGCCGGAAAGCTTTTAATAATTTGGACTGTCAGAGGTAACTCTGACTTTGTTTTTTTATTCCAATTTGTGTAGTATTGGAAAATTGTGGCTCTAGTGGTAGTCGTACGACGTACCGGCCATTATTTGATCGAGTAGTTGTGGCTTTCAAGTAGCCCTTACAATACTGATCTTCTAGAGTTTTATTTGATATTCGGGGGAAGTTTTCCTAGTCTTGAAATTTCCTTAATTGTGAATTAAGGTATTGATTTGATTTTTTCTCCACTTGAGTTGGTATGGTAACTAGTTCTGTAACAAGTCCACTTTGTGTTTCATTGTGCAGCGTTTGAACTTTTTGTGCCTTTGGGCCACATGGTGTGCCTTGGAAATTTTTAGAATTGTGGATTTCGGGATTTGCTTTTGCTAAGCCCGTGGTTTTTTTGTGTAAGCGCTCTTTGGATTGAGTTAGGATATCTGCTGTTATGAAGCATTGAATGGTGTCTTTTGTGACAATGTAAGCAATTAAATTTGCTTTTGCAATTTTTATACCTATGCGCATGTGACAGACAATTTGTGCAAAGTCTTTTTGACCTGACAAAATGATTTCGTTCGTTAATCTTTAAGTTTTTAAACTTTTTGGAAGATATAAGCTTATGCACTCTTGTGCATAGTTCGCATGACGTGTGTCTATTCTGTTCGGATATGAACGAGTGCGTTTTGTAAATGCTTTTGTTTAAATTGTTGTTGCTTCTAGCTTGGGGTCTATTTTAGCTTCCATTTTGGTCGTGTTTAATGTTCTTAGTGTCGATTATTTTTTCGTCTTACCTTTCCGCAATTTCATTTGGGTGGTGAGAAAATCTTTCATTTGTTGCCACGTTGGGCACTTTTTTCGTGATGAGAGCGATTGCTCCCATAGAAGTAACGACTTTTCTGGTAATGCGACGGTGCAAATGTTGACAAACAATTGGAAACAGTGGATTCTAGTTTGATGAATCCTACACTTGTTCCTTTCTTAATTTTTGACATGTTCATTAGTGTCGTTACTTGTTTATCGACCAGTATTCTTTCATTTTCTTATCTAGCTTCCCAAGCCAAATTGAAATTATCGTCATTAAAGAGATCTGTTTTACTATTATGCCTGCTTGACCTTTAGTTTTGTATCTGAGATGATACAATTTTTGCGCTGGTGATAATTGAAGTTGTTTTATGTACGCGGCCGTGAACATGTCCCGGAAGTACGGCCATTCTTCATAACCTCCGTAAAAGATTTCTGTGTCACATGCGGGCACCTCAAGGTGGATGCCTGAACTTGCCTCTTGATATTGTTGCATTCGTGGCAGCTCTACTCTACAGTGGGTAGTAGGTGCAATTGCTTTAATGAGCTTTAGCTGATCGGAGATCATAACTTTTGTTTCTTCGTACTGGTCTAAGCAGTTTTCGTATTTGGAGCAAGCCGATAATTTAAAATTATGTGGCAAGTCTGAATCGTCAGATGTTAGTATGGCGTCATGAGCCGCTTGGTCACTGTCACTTTGTTAGCACACCAACTAAAAGAAACGCCACAGCAGGTCATAAGTACACCAAAGAAATTAAAGATATGGTAGCAAGAAAACGCCGATTATGCTGAAAGTGGCAACAAATAAGATCTCCATCCGACAAAAGTTGTCTTAACAAATTGTGTAAACCAATAAGACAAAGGCATTTAAAAATATAACCCTAAGCAATTATCTGAAAAGTTTATCTAACGACCATAGGAACGATTATTCACTTTGGAAGTGTACAAAAATTTTCTCGACCCGTAACTCAGCATCATCCAATCAGAAAAGCAGACTCAGACATGGGCCAAGAGCGATATCAAAGGAAAGCAAATGTTGTTTCGGCATACCTTGAAGGTGTCTTCAAACCATATGTCACATCAATGCAGCAGAATGGAATTCATACTTACGATAATTATACCGAAAATTCCTCCTAATAACTAAATGATTTATGTATGCAAGAAATAAAAAACTGAAGTCTAAGAAATCGCCTGGGTTTGATCTTATTACAGTGAAATATTAAAACAGCTTCCTCACAACGTTATATGTAAAATTGCTGCTATAATGAATGCTACTATAATCAATACGTATCTATTTTTGGAAAACTGCAGAGGTGATTATGTTCAATAAACCTGGTTAGCCAGCGCATGAAATTACTTCGTATCGGCAGATATCTCTCCTGCCAATACTTTCAAAACTATTGGAAAAACTGATTGCTGTGCATATTAAATACATAATTGAAGAGGAAGCTGATACCAGCATCAGTTTGGCATTTTTTGACCGTTTTTTTCGAATTAAACGTGGAGATATGTATTCTGATTTAAAGGAAATAAGGCTGGTGTTCCTCAGGTAGTGTATTGACCCATTTCATCTTTTACGTGCGATCTACCACATGACGACAATTGTATTACAGCAATCTTTGCAGATGATACTGCGGTTCTGTCTGTCGGCAAACACAAACTACCATCAATTGCAAGGTGCAGAAAATTTAAACAAAATATTTGAATGGACAGCTAAATGGCGAATAAAATTGTGTGCAAATACCATATCATTATACCGCGAAATACTTAGGCATGACCCTGGACACAGAAACTTAGATGAAGTGCACATGTCAAAAGAAAAGAAGAATTAGAAATAAAATTCAGAAACTTGTATTGGCTATTGGTAGAAAACTCTGCATTATCCACCTTAACAGTATAGTCTACAAGCAGGTGTTCAGACCAGTTTGGACTAATGGGATACAACTTTGGGGCTGTTGTTCAGCATTGTTGCACAAATCCAGCGATTTCAAAAACAAAGTTTTAAGATGCGTCGTCAATGCGCCTTAAGTATGTTCGCAGTCACGATCTTCAACGCGATCTCGGAATTGACTCAGTTGCTGCATCAATTAAAAAATGTGCAAAGTCTCATATGGAAAGGCGATTCCTTTCGACCAGCGTGAACACTGAAGCCAGGGTTCTTGTCACTCTAAGTGAATGGAAAGAAACTACGCAAAAAAATTCACCTTTAAATAACCAGATTCTCTGCAATTTATCAGAGCACCATTAATATTTTTTTATTTACAATAACCAAAACAAAATTTTTCGTTAGTTTATTTTATTTTAACTAGTTACAATGGCATTGAAATAAAAAAAAAAAAAAAAAACTTTTTGAAATGAATTTAACAACCTGTTTTGAGCGTGTAGCTCCTGCAGGTGTATTTTGATTTGTGTTATTATTAACCATTTTTGATATATTATGTATTAAAATATTTCTCAAACGAATATGAAATTTTTTTA